>NW_027312042.1:0-60373 GCF_040954645.1 Diabrotica undecimpunctata
CGCGCTATCTCAGAGTGTTATGTTGAATCAAATTTGCGATTCTAATCACCAGGTGTCTGTCTTCCTCTTTGGTCATCTTTCTAGTAGTCTCACATCTGCTAGCCTTCCGTCTCTTTGATTACAGTTCCTGCTTCATTCTTTCGCCCATCGTAGAACTTAATGACTACAGAACTTTTAAGAGCAGCAGTCGACAAAGTTAGAATAGCCATGCTATTAGCCAACGGCTATTCTTTTTTGTAACGGCTATTTTCCTTATTTGAATGGCTGTTTTTCTTCCACCAATTCATAATAGGACCCCGTTCGTTGAATCGCAACTACTATTCCTTAAGGTATCCAGGTATTTGTCGGATGACACCTGTTTAACGATTCTGTCATGTATTTGGAGGATGCTTGTGTGATTCGGTGACGTCCGGACAGTATGAAGAAGTCACCTCGTGTTCGAGAATAATTCTTTTGACTTTACCGCCTCTTGAGCTAACTTTGTGAAGTTTGCGTACTGCTCTGAAACTGATCACTAACTCCCGTCCACACCAAGTTTTCGCACTGTTAGCGATCTGTTCGCGAACAGTTCGCGAGGTTGGTCTGGATGCTGCTTTATACTCTGGATGTATTATATAACAAATTAACTCGTTCTTCTTCTTGATGTGCCTATCCGTTATGAATGTTGACAATCATCATGGCAATCTTTATCTTATCTGCAACAGCGCAGAAAACCTGCACAGATGTTGTATTGAACCAGATTCTGAGGTTCTTTAACCAATATGTTCTTCTTCTTCCTGGACCTCGTTTTCCAAATATTTTTCCTTGCAGGATGGCTTGAAGGAGAGCATATCTGGATTCATTTCGCATAATATGTCCAAAGAATAGTAATATTCGAGATTGTTAAAATACCACAATTCCCGCCTTGATTTTAAAAGTGACATATGTCATGTCATACTGTAACTAGAATATGTCAGTAGAGTTCATTTTTGTTTTGATTCAATATTATGGTATTGTTATGGCTGTTTGCTATCGACATTCTTTTTATTAAAAGTATGTAATAATTATTGTTTGTTTTACTTCTTCGAATCCAGTAATCACTTCAGGTTATGGGCCCAGTTATGTACCAGTAATGGAATAGTTTGTGATTCGAAGGGTAAACAGGAATTTGGATCTTGGAATTTTGGAAGTCTGAAAACGTGAACGTGATCAAAACAAACACAGCAATGGCGGTCAATCTACAGGTAGCAAATTTTAAACAATTTGATGGTACAGGTTTTTCAAATTGGAAGTTTCGCATGGAGCTAATGTTGGAACAAAATGATTTGCTGGAAATTTTACAACAAGACATAATTGATGACACCTTAAAAAAGAATGATGCTAAAGCAAGGAATCTTATAGTGCAATGCTTAGCAGATAATGTGATACAGATTGTAAAAGATAAAAAGACAGCCAGAGATATGTTCAATACTTTAAAAGACACATATTTGCAAAAACTTTTGTCTGTTCAAGTTGAAATTCAACGTAAATTAAGAAACATGAGGTATGCTAGTGGAAAATTAACAGATTTTATAATGATTTTTGAAAAACACAGTGACAGATCTGAAGAATAGTGGTGGAACAATTGGAGAACCCGAAATTGTTTCACAATTGTTAGCTGCTATGCCGGAGTCATATCAAGCAACAGTCACAGCAATTGACATTATTTTCAGTCAAGATCCAACTAGAATTGATTTTAATATGGTGAAAAATAAACTCTTACACGAAGAATCTCGTCAAGGAAATTCTCATAAAAATAATGAAGAATCCACAGTAGTTTTCTTTGCTAATAAGAATCGATATCACTATGGACGTCAACAGAATTCCCAGCAGGTCACACATGGTTCTGGAAATCATAGTAGAGAAGGACGATGGAATCATGGACGACAGTCAAATAGACAATATCCAGTAGTGGGACAAGGACAGGGCAATTTTCGATTTAAATGTTACAAGTGCGGTAAAATTGGACATAAAAGAAATGAGTGCATGGAACATCGGTCTGCTAATAGTGTAAGTGTCAGTTCAAATCAGGTTGAAGAAGAAATTTCATTTCTTACTGAACTAGATGAATTTGAATCGCCACATCCTAATACACATACAGTTTTGTGTGACAAAAGAAAGGAGCTTGTTGAGGTGGATGGTCCATCAAATGTCAGAGTTGTCAATCTGAATTTTGACAGAGATGAAACAATAATTGATAAAAGTGTAAACAAAAACATTGACTTTATAATAGACTCTGGTGCCACAAACCATTTGATAAATGCAGTTTCAGGAAGTTTTTTGACAGAAATTAAAACTGTAGCTCATAATATTAGTGTAGCAAAGCAAGGTGTTACCATAAAAGCTGAAAAGAGTGGCAATTTACATGTTTTAAGTAATGTCGGTGTTAAACTTAATCTGAAAGATATTTTACAGTGCAATGAATTGGAATATAATCTGTTAAGTGTAAAGAAAATGGAGCAGGCAGGTCTAAAAATTATATTTGAAAATGAAAAAGTACAGGTATACCATAATTCTAATTTAATCATGAGTGGAATGTTAAGAGGAAACTTATATATAATTACTTTTACTGTAGTAGATGATAAATGTAATGTTGCCATTTCAGATAGTATATTACACAGAAGAATGGGTCATTCTTCACTATATCCTCCAAGTAATTTATGTCAGATATGTATTAAGGGGAAACAAACAAGGAAACCTTTTAAGAATATTCCAACTGAAAACAAGGCCAAGTCAATTTTAGAAGTTATATCATCTGATGTAGCTGGACCATTTTCTCCAGCATCATATGATGGATGCAGGTACTTTGTATCCTTTATTGATCATTTTTCTCACTTTTCATATGTGTATCTAATGAAAGAAAAAAGTGAAGTTTTGGAGAAGTTTATGGAGTATGAAGCAATGGTAAGTGCCCAATTTAAAACTAAAATATCAAGGTTACGTACTGACAATGGTGGGGAGTATGTGTCCCATGTATTTAAAAATTTTTGCAAGTCTAAAGGAATTCAAATTGAATTTACAGTGCCTAGAAATCCTGAGCAAAATGGGGTCAGTGAGAGATTTAACCGAACTGTTTTAAATATGACCCGTTGCTTACTTTTTGACAGTGAACTGCCTAAGAATTTATGGGGTGAAGCTGTCCGAACAGCAACATATATAATCAATCGATTAAAAACCACTGCAGTGGCAAGTGGTAAACTTCCAGCAGAAATTTGGTTTAATAAAAAAATAGATCTAGAAAAGATACGAATATTTGGATCAACGGCTTGGGCTCATGTTCCTCAAGAAGTAAGAGGAAAGCTCGATGAAAGAAGTCAAGAAAAAATATTTAGTAGGATACAGTAATAATGGATATCGTTTATGGAATCCATTAAATAATAAAATTGAAGTTTCTCGAAGTGTGATATTTGATGAACAATATGTGATACAAACCCAAATTTTTACTGAAGAAAAGGAAACAGATGTAGAGAAAGATGATGTCAAAAATGAAAAGGAAGAAAAAAGGGATGAGACTATAAGAAAAAGTAACAGAGAACGAAAGATGCCAATTAGATATAATGACTATGATATGGATATGAATGGCTTCATGACAGCACTCTCAGCAGGAATTTTACCATCTGAAGTTCCAAAAAATTACGAAGAAAACCAAAGATAAAAAGTGGTTGGAAGCTGTTAATGAAGAGTTATCAGTTCTAGAGAAAAATAAAACTTGGGAGTTGGTGTTTCCTCCAAATGAGGTGAATATAATAGACTTCAGGTGGGTATTTACACAGAAAGAAATAAATGGAAAGATTTTTAAAAAGGCTCGACTAGTTGCAAGAGGTTATAAACAGGAACTTGATCCAGATGAAGATATTTACACTCCAGTGGCCAGAATGATAACATTAAGAGCACTATTACGCGCTATCTCAGAGTCAGATTCAGAAATTCATCAAATGGATGTGAAGTCTGCTTTTCTAAATGGGGAATTGAAGGATCCTGTTTATATGCAACCACCCCCTGGACTTTCACAAGTTAAGCAAGGTTATGTGTGTCAACTCAGGAAAGCTTTATATGGATTAAAACAAAGCCCTAAATGTTGGTATGATCGGTTACATTTATTTTTACTTGGTAATAATTTCAGAAGATCTACTGTAGATCCCTTTGGGTAGATGATTTGATGATAATATCTAATAATGTCATTGATGTAAATAACATAAAAGAGCAATTATCATCAGAATTTGAAATGAAAGATTTAACTAATAATTCAAATAAGAATGTGTTTCTGGGTATTGAAATTGAAAAGAAAGGTGACTTTTTATTAATTTCACAGAAAAATTTAATTAGAAAAGTTTTAAACCAATTTAATATGAATTATTGTAAACCCTTCGATCTGCCTATTCAACCAAAATTAAATTTAATTAAAAATGAGAAAGATCTCCCTATTGTGCCTTATAAACACCTTATTGGATCACTTATGTACATTATGTTAGGAACAAGACCAGATCTATGTTTTACAGTAATGTATTTTAGTCAATTTCAAAACTGTTTTGGTATCAACCATTGGAATCACTTGAAAAATGTTTTGAGATATTTAAAGAAAACTGAGAATTTTGTTCTAAGATATGTAAAATCTAATAATACTGTCACAAATATTAATGCTTTTGTAGACTCTGATTTTGCTTACAATATTAATGATCGGAAAAGTGTAAGTGGATTTGTTTTGAATTTTACTAGTAATATTATTTTCTGGAAATCAAAGAAACAGTCAGTTGTAGCAATTTCTAGTACTGAGGCAGAATATGTTGCTTTGTCAAACTGTATAACTGAGTGTCTCTTTCTTAAACAGTTATTAGAGGATATGATTTGTAAAATTGTTGATCCAATAGTGATATTTGAAGACAATCAGTCATGCATAAAGATTGCTTGTACTTTAGAAACAAAACGATCTAAACACATAGATGTTCGTCATCACTTTATTAGAGATTGTGTTTTTGAGAATAAAATTAAACTAGTATATGTACCCAGCGAACAGCAGTGTGCTGATATGATGACAAAAGCATTATCTTGTGTTAAGTTTAAAAATTTTAGAGACTGTATAGGTATCTGTAGTATTGCTAATGATAGTGATCTGTAGTATTGATACTTATCCAATACTGTTGTTTAATAATTAGTTTTAAGTTATTTTGGCGGAATTGAGGGGAGGTATTAAAATACCACAATTCCCGCCTTGATTTTAAAAGTGACATATGTCATGTCATACTGTAACTAGAATATGTCAGTAGAGTTCATTTTTGTTTTGATTCAATATTATGGTATTGTTATGGCCGTTTGCTATCGACATTCTTGTTATTAAAAGTATTTAATAATTATTGTTTGTTTTACTTCTTCGAATCCAGTAATCACTTCAGAGATTTGATGGTGGTCAGTACCTCTACGTTATTATTCATTCTTCTGAGGACCTCCTCATTTGTAACTCGGTCAATCCACGGGATCTTAAGTATTCTCCGATATAGCCACATCTCAAACGCTTCCAGTTTTCTGCACATATCTTCGTTCAAGGTTCACGATTCAACACCATAAAAAAGGACAGAGAAGATGTAGCATCGCAGCATTCTTACTTTTGTATCAAGAGAGAGGTTGTGACTCTTGAAGAAGTCCCCCACCCGATTGAAGATCTAGCTTTTCCGATGCGTGCTCTAATCCCCTGGTTGTTGGTTTATTATTCATTTATTATGGTGCCGAGGTAGTTGTAGTTCGTCACTCTTCCTACAGGGGATTGGTTGACGTAGAGTTGACCTTCTGTTATCACTCGTTACACGCTTCAATTATAATCGCTGTGTCTCTCTTCACCCTAATGAGTTGATCGGTACAAACTTACAAACTGTCAGTACAACGCTTAGAACACTGTAGTGTGTTGACCCAGGCCGTAATATTTACCGAATTTGCTTACCTATCGTAGAAGCTCTGATCCAGTTGCCTGTACTACTTTTAGTGTACATTATTTTCACCCGTCAGCGCTCCGTATTTGATTTTATTTCTACATTTTGTAAAATATATAATAAAATATGTAATATATTGTGGAGCAGTTTATTCAAACACTTGTATCAGACGCCAATCAATAATCTAAATTATGTTTAAAAATGAAAATGACTATTACAACATCATTAAATCGACGCAATACTTATTTAATTATAATTGTTGAGATAAGCGGCTAATGACCATACACAGGATCCACATATTTCCTAATAAGGAAAAAGATAAAACGTTGAACACTTTAGTAATAATTTTACAATTTAGAGATTGATACGATCTTTTCTATTGGTTATCTAGACCACTCTCTTCTGGCTAGACTTGTATTATAAAACGATATTTTGTTGCCTAATGTTGATTAATTAAGAAAGCATTAGAGAACTAAATAAGTATAAATGTTTTTGTTTTTCTTAAATCTTCGTGGCATCTTAATTATAACTGTAATGGCTGTTGAACGTTGGCCTCCCTTGATTTCTTTCCAGTTTCTTTATTATGAGCTACCTGTAGTAGGTTAATAGTTTCCACCCGTAAATCTATACGGTTAGTTATTGTTAATATTTTCCTATTGTAGGTCAGTATTAGCTGTTATTATCTATAGGACATAGAAGCCTATAGACATGTATTCTTTCTTATCTTATTCTATTTACCTTTCCCAATGCTTTATGTGTCTATCTCATAACATTTTGCATAACTGTAAGCTTCCTTATTGCTATTAGTTTAGTTAGCAAGGAAGTAAGCTTTCGCGGACGGTATTTTGTACTGAGGCATTGTATTCAGGGTTTATAAGGGGATATCTGAAATTTATTTTTCTTCCTGCCATTCCATCTACGACTGATGTAGGTAGGTATTATTAAAGAAAAAAAAAATTGTAATAATAAGGCTCAATGGACAGACAGTTTATGAAAGAGCGCCACGAATGGGAAATGAAAATTTGTTTTTAATTTTCAAACAAGAAGAGAAAGTCTTTTATACTGTCGCTTTTATGTTGTTTCGTTTTTACTTTGCTTTTTGACCAGTGTTCAGTGGCTCACCGTTTTATCCTTTCTTTCTTTCCCATAAGACTAATAAATAGGACTTTGAACAAGAGGGTAGGCGCAAAATTTCGGCCCAATGCTTTTTAAATGCATTCATTTTTGTCGAATCCTGAGAAAACTAATAAATATTTTTGAAAAATTTAAACGCAAAATGAAAGATTATATTACTACAAAATTTTTTTTTTTTTTTAATGAGATATTTGAAATTAAAAATCACACTAAATTTTCTCTTCTTTTTCACCCCTGTAACTTATTAAAATAATCATTATAGAAGTTTACAGGGACTTTCGGCCCTCAGTAATAATGTAATCTTTCATTCTTCGTTTAAATTTTTCAAAAATATTTACTAGTTTTTTCAGGATTCGAAAAAAATGAATGCATTTAAAAAGCATTGGGTCGAAATTTTTTTGCGCCTACGCTCTTAATCGTTATCCGTAGGACTTCGTACATCTTTACGAAAATATGTAAAAAAGTGTGCATCGGCCGGGAATCGAACCCGGGCCGCCCGCGTGGCAGGCGAGCATTCTACCACTGAACCACCGATGCTATGCATATTTTAATATTATTATATCAGGCACCGACATCAATGACATAATTATTATGCCCAGTGTTAGCAACCTTGGAGAGTGGGATTATTGTACCAGGGCCGTAAAATTATTATAGTAAATTTGACAAAAATATAGTAGATGAGGAAAAACCGAGTTTTAACTGATACACAGCTAATATAAACACAGAATATCAAGTATATAGTTCACATTCGAGGTTAGCTATATACAATATATTTTAATTTTATTGGGAGTGTTCTAGATAGAGTGATGATTGTAATTATAAGGACCAAAACAGAGACGACATGGTCGACAGGTGGACTAAACGTACCTATAATGGAATGCTGTTTTAGATTTCAGGAATATAATGGTAGGGGTAGACCACCGATAGAATCAACAAAAGAATGGAAGTATTGGAAACCATCAAGACACGAAAGCTGCAATACCTGGGGCATGTTATGCGTAATGAGAGATACAACCTACTTCAATTGATTATACAAGGGAAAATCCAGGGCAAGAGAAGTGTAGGAAGAAGAAGAATCTCATGGTTGCGTAACTTGAGGGAATGGTACGGATGCACATCAACTGAACTATTCAGAGCAGCAGCATCTAAGATCAGAATAGCCATGATGATTGCCAACCTCCGTCGCGGAGATGGCACGTGAAGAAGAAGAAGACCACCGATACGGTGGTCGGAAGATTAGATTTAAAAAAAGTCACACTAATATTTGGCAATGTATTTATCAGATTTCCCAAAAGAAAACTCCCCTTCCTCCCCACTAAATTGCTGTCCTTTGTCAGCAACGAACTCCCTGATGAATCCATCAACATTCTGGAGGAAACTCCACTCTTTTACCACAATAGATAAATAGCTCATTTAGAGCTCTGCTATGGACAGGAAGGGGTCGATTTTCTGTGGTTTCCCGATCCCATTGCACAATTATACCTGTCTTTAGGTAGGTTAGAGCCACAGCTGCCCTCACCGCGACTCACATTTTATATTACATTTAATAATACTGTAAATTCACTCACTTTACTCTTAATTTATTTAATTTACTAATAATTTCTGAAAAGGGCCGTTTTAGCTCAAACCTTTTCAGCTCCGACCACCGTGGGCACCAACTTCCTTCGCAGGAACATCATCCACCGATGCAAACCACCAGTGAGACATAACCCAGCAACCCAGAGCCGACACCCAATAAAACAAACCATGTCCTGAAGAGGTGTCACACCTAAAACATGACAATAGAATCAAACAAAAGAAGAGACAAACCAAAATTCGAGAGAACAACACGACAATGATGGAAAATATATTTACATAAAACAAGATTGGAGCACTGGAGACAACTGAGGAAAGCTGACAACTTAGAACACATTTAAATGTCTGTGCTGTGAATTTAATTTCTTCTAACATAGTGATTTTATAATACTTTTACTCATTAAATCGTGTTTTACATCTTACAAGTATGGATATCTTTGCTTATAATATTTTTAATTAAATAATATCCCACACGCCCACACTTACTTTCGTATGATGTTGAGTAAAAGGATTGCATCGGCCGGGAATCGAACCCGGGCCGCCCGCGTGGCAGGCGAGCATTCTACCACTGAACCACCGATGCTTATAAAATATAAATAAAAATTATATAATTTATTATATACACTATAAAATGTTTGACCAACATTCAAAGTAAAAGTTAAACAATAAAATGGCTACGGACATATTTTCTATTCTTTATTGTGAAATTTTGATCCTTTTGTGATATGGTGTAGGCCGCGCTATCTCAGAGTTTTTAATTATACATTGTTTTTCAGACTGTAGTCTCGAAATTGCGTCTACCACTAAGGCAGGTATTATTAAAAAAGTTGTGACAATAATTGTGGTAACTATCTTGATGCATCTCTGCTACTACTGAATTGTTTTCTTTTATTGTTTACATTAATAGTTTTGAAGATGTAACAAAGATGAAAATTACTCAAGAATGGTTGGATTGTTAGATATACGAAGGATATCCGCGAAGGAGTAGTCATAGTGTTTGTAGTTTACTTCACGCAGAATGTTTCTTTCTAAATGCGACTAAATAAAGAAAAATTGTCCTTTCCATATCCTACACCACTTTTCCACGGCGTTTATATAATTTTGGACATACCTTTCGATGCATGTGTCTTGTGATATACTGAGAGTTGTATCATCTGCTAGAAGTTAATGAATTTGTCCAACTTGTATAGAAAAATAGCTGTTATTATATAGATGTATATTATATAGAGTGTGGATGCAAAATTAGAATCTTGGGGTACTCCTGCTGTAGGAGGGAAGGGTTTAATATTTGACCCTTAACGTTTACTTTGATAGTCTTTAGATATCGCGATCATGGTTATCATTGCTGATCCTCATTTTATGACCCAAATACGTATATTTCTCCACCAGTTCTACCACTTTGTCTTGAATAGTTAGTGTAGATACAGAACAGATATAAAATGTATATATATATATATATATATATATATATATATATATATATATATATATATATATGTATATATATATATATATAATATATATATAATATATATATATATATATCTATATATATATATATATATATATATATATATATATATATATATATAACAAATGGAAAAGGATAATGCGAGTAAATAATAAAAGTAAAAAAAGTAAAATGTAATGGCATGTCTCGCAAAACAGAAAACCAAAAAAGATATATCGATGGAAGGCAACCGTATATACGTGTTTCTCTATTGGTCGTCTTCAGTACGGTGCAGCCAAGTTGGAAAAGGAGCATGCTAACTTGGGAAAGGATCACTACAGGAGCAATGCAACCAATTTGTGGCATTAAAGTTAGTAGACCCTGATGGTTTCCAGAGCAACAACTAACAATAACCACGGAGGAAATTACAGCTATCTGGGGAAAGGAATGCCAAACGTTTACCGTTTAAAACAGATGGAAAAGGATAATGCGAGTAAATAATAAAAGTAAAATGTAATGGCATGTCTCGCAAAACAGAAAACCAAAAAAGATATATCGATGGAAGGCAACCGTATATACTTACTATAGGCAACGTATATATTTACTCGCATTATCCTTTTCCATTTGTTTTAAACAGTTCAACGTTTGGCATTCTTTTCCCCAGGTAGCTGTAGCTTCCACCGTGGTTATTGTTAGTTGTTGCCCTGGAAACCATCAGGGTCTTCTAACTCTAATGCCACAAATTGGTTGCATTGCTCCTGTAGTGATCTTTTCCCAAGTTAACATGCTCCTTTTCTAACTTGGCTGCACACATTAACATATATATATATATATATATTATATATATATATATATATATATATATATATATATATATATATATGTATATATATATATATATATATATAATTCAAGACGCCAGATACCTTGGAGTGTTCACCCAATAAACATTGCAAAAATCCTCAAAGGGGCATATTATTCACTACCTGGAGAATTAAGAAGCTACAATGAGAAATTCTTACGCGCTATCTCAGAGTTTTTGCATTCGAAGCAGGAGAAGTATGATTATTGACGTTTAGGTCAGTTTAAGAAAACAGTTGAAAAGTACACCTGAGACAATAAGAATAAACATTATAACAATACAGTTCATAGATATTATTTATTTGAGATATTAGTGATTCATCATAATTATCATATTTGGCTCGACAATCCTTATTGTGGATAATGAAGAACCTTAATAGATTTAATAAGTAAGTATGTATCTCTTTAATTCCGTTTCCTAGCCATTAATGTTCGTGTTGATTACTTATAATTTAAAAAAAAAAAACATTTTAAAATTATTTTTTTTAATTTTTTATTCTTCAGACACATTTAATTACAATCTACTTTGAAGAAAACCCTTCGAAATATTTTAATGTAAAATTTATACAGCAAAAAAGTTTTACACGCTTTTACGGCATCTCAACTTTATTTCTGCGACCTACAAAAATATACCTACCACTTCCCATAACTGACAAAAGAAGACATCACCATTCATTGGAACATTGAATAGTGCAAAATTTATCGGTGTGTTGACATCGTATTTACCCTCGAATTATAAAGAAAAGTGTGGGGAGAACGCCAGTAAAATAACCCTTTTAGAACGCGTGGCAGCTGGATTTTTACAAGTTTTTGTGTTTTGTATACCGATCCTGGATTTAGATGACCATTTTACAGTTACAGCACATGAGATAAGTATGTTTTAATATTAGAAGGGATAAAGTGACCACTGTCCAGCGCTTTTTACACCTGGATGGTCATTTTAAAAGCGAAGTAAAGAGGAAGTGAATTCCCTGGGAGAATAAAAAATAATGTTTCCCCTAGTAAAGCAAAACATTATTTTCAAAGATACTGCATATCAAAAGTAACAGTTTATATATGAGAAGGCAATGGGAAAAAGGGGGAAGAGAACAAACGATGTCACAAAAGTAACTTACAGAGAAAAGTTAATTAACGTTACCAAACCGCTTGTTACGATCTTACAACATAAATAAAACTACATGCCAATATTTTTAAGTAGTTTATTACTATTTTGTTAATATCTGAAAAAAGAATTGAAACTTAAGATTATTAGATTCTAGTTAATAAAAAATAAAAATACGTTAACGTCGCAAATAACTTGTAAAAACAAACGATGTCCTGTCTAAACGCTTCTGACATGAGCTTACATAGAAATTTTTCATTTGTACTGCCAATGTTTTACAAAAACTTTAGCATTTGGAAGACAAAATCGTTTTAACACCTGTAAATAGTTATACTTAGCTTGGGAAATTGGTAATAGTCCATGGTATGCTTAACTTGGTAGCTCAAATTCGCTATCTTTATTTTTTTAGAAACAACAGATTTGATTCATCTACTTGTTATTGTGCTTGCTTTCCCAAATGCTATTATAAGTGGTGCATTATACCAATTCGCGTTTTTCTTCATCACTCGAAGTTCTCTTACTTGCTGCAGAGCTGTTGGACACTTTGAAACAAATTTTTCTTACAGAAGAGTAGTCCAATGTTTCCGTTACTTTCCGGTCCACTATAACTCGCATTTTTCTTGCATCTTGTAACACATTCATCCAATCTACGGGTAGTTCCATCCTAGTCTTTAAATTTATCAAGTCCATGTTTTTATCACATTCTAGATACGAATGTCCTCTGTTTGGGAAATGTAACTTGAATAGTATCTAGACGCTTTATATCGTGGAAAATGTAATGAAGTAGACGAACAACCTTGAAATTTTTATTTTGTCCGCCAGCTGAAAATGTGAAGATGACGGACTTCTGTTGGTAGTTCATTGAAAATAAAGAAGAACAGAAACGATGATACCTCCTCGGATTCTTTCCTTGGACACATATTCAGGATAAGTAAAAAACAGGATTTTTCTAAAGACAGTACGTGAATGTGGAGAAGAAAACATAGAAAGTAGTCTCCTATAAATAAGATATCGTTAGTGCTAGTGTTGGGTAGCGAAATGTTTTTCTGGTAGTCCATGACGATTGATTTATATTCAAAATTTTTCCAGCTTTTATTCAATCATGGGAAACTTGGGCACGAGTTTTGTGCCAATTTATTTTCCATAGATAGAACTTTTATCTGTGCTGCATCGTCAACAGAATAAAGAGTCTTGATTTTTGCGTTAAACTTATCACATTTACTTAAGGTATCTGCCCTAGTGTATTCAAGTAAAATGGTAAACTTGCTATTAAAAATATTTCGGTAGAGGTCATGCGAAACAGATTCATCTAAGATAGTTTTTTTTAATTTAAAACATTTTTATAATAGTATAAAAGTGTATTTCCTCTTTGTCGACAAGAGCAATACTGGAAGATTATATTTATTATTATTATTAATATATATATATATATATATATATATATATATATATATATATATATATCTAATTTTCTCTCTTTCACTCGTACTATGTAGCGATAGATAGCATCATGATTTTGTTCTCCACAGATTTGTCATGACCTTCGTCTTACAACTGGCAACACAGGCAATCAAGTCAGTCTAAATAAATGTTTTGGCATCTATTGATCTAGTTGATTGAAAGAGCGTTAAGTATGTTTTGCCAAGACACTTCAATCTTCTACACTTACAATCAATCTCCTAACTCGTGAGACCTGCAACCTCACCTCAACTTTTCATTACATCTGCATTTCAGCCAATTTTCTGTAGTTCTCTTGGTTTTTTTTAACAGATCGTCACACAAGTACTCTTCATTCGAACTCATCTCGACATAAACTGCAACGAAAAGATCCAAACATGGAAGATTTGTCACGCCCAGTTAACCGTCGTTGCTAGGCAACTAGTTGGACTACGTCCGTTGTAATTTTACGTCAAATGTCAGTATTCATCTTCTCATGCGCCGTCTCCTTTCGAAGGTTGGCGATCCAAATGGCAATTGTAGTTTTGGAGACAGCTGCGCGAAACGATTTCTGCGGATGGCGGTCGAACCATCTCCTAAGGTCTTTCAGCCACGAGTTCTGGCGTCTTCCCTACTGATCTTTTGCCATGTACTTTTCCTTCCAATATAACTTGAAATAATTCGTATCTTTCTCCTCTGAACACATGATCCAAGTATTGCATTTTCCTCTCTTTGATTATTCTTAGTAATTCTTTTTGTTTACACATGCCACGAAAATACCTCAACATTAGTAACTCTTTGTACCCATGGAATTCTCAACATTCGTCTGTATATTATACATCTCAAAGGCATCTATTCTTTTTTCTATTTCAGAGTCCATTGTCCAACTTTCACAGCCATACAGTAAGACAGGAAAAAACGTAACATCTGATCATTCGGATTCTAAGCTGCAGACTAAGGTCTGATCTTGTAAAAAAATGTTTTCATGCTCATGAATGCTTTCCTTGCTTGTTCGATTCTTGATAGGATTTTTTTTTTTGGATTACACTGACTATTGATATTTGCTCCGTAAATATTTTAGGGAATTACCTGTTCTACTATTTTACCCTTGCATACACATGTACGTTTATTGGTGTCTTGAAAATACTAAAGTTTTGGTTTTTGGAAACTTTTAGATGTAAACCCAACATTACGCTGTGGTGAACTGTCGAATTTATTATATTTTGCTATTTCGTGTGCGTTACCTTGCTATTAAGACGGTATCATCAGCATATCTGATGTTGTCTATGCTGATTCCGTTAATCTTAATTCCTCCTTGGACCTCGTCTAATGCTTCTCTGAATATAGACTGCAAATACAAATTAAACAGTAGCCGGTGATATGACGCAACCGAAACAGCAGTGAACGAACACATTAGTATAACGACCCACCCCGACAAATTTCCAATACAATAATAAAAATATCATAAATTTATGATTTAATCAATTATATCAATAAAAACTATGTTATTGATTATCAAATGGAGTATATAAATATGTTAATTTACATACAATAAAGTCACAATATTTGGTATTTAGGAAGCAACCAGAAAGAAATTACATTTTTTTTTCTTGGAAAGTAAGTTAGGATCTTTATTAGTAATCCTAATCATCTTAAACTCTATTCCATTGTTAATAAAATGCATTGTAAATAATAACTAAATATTTACAAGTATCTGTTCTTTGAATTTAGTTTTATTGTGAAACGAAGACTTTTCAGTTTGCAGAGATTTAGTCAGCACACTGACAAAACCTGACATAAATAACATCAGTGACCCAGTGTCAGATACTATCTTCAACAAATCCCGTTACCTGTTATTTAATATCAGTTTATGCAAATCTTTTCAACGGTAGTCGTCAACGGGTTAGAAGTTTCTATTTCCAGGTATGAATCCTTTTTCAAAATGAAAATTTGTTGAGTAAATTTTATATTTAAGGACTACCCATGCGACTAACTTTAACTGTTATGGAAATACGCATGAAACACAAGTAAAATATTTTGGTGTAGACGTAAAATAATATATGTTATTATATACTAATATATCCTGTTTTTTATAGTGTTTTGTGGTTGCTAGTTCAATTCTTGTCTGTCATTCCTCTGTCCTCCCTGAAGATTTTTCTCTGACATTGGTCTTTGAACAAGTTCTAACCTTGCCCGTTTTGGTCTTTTTCTTTTCCTTTTTACGACTGAAATATTTTATCATTCAGTTTCATCCATTCTTTAAACATGGAACAAATAAGGCGTGATATAACAAATAGTTGTTATGACTTTCATACATCTTTAGTATAGTATTTGGTCGTTAGCGTAAGTTTTCCACTCTTGATTTTCTGGTAAATCTTCTTCAGAAATATATTTTTTAATTACAGCCAGTGATTTTTTGGGATCCATGGAGTACGATACTTTAAATTAGAGTTAAAGAGGAGAATTTACCTACTTACTAGATGAGGATCTTAATTTTTTAAATCTTCATTTAGATATATTTTAAACAGCCGTAGAAGGACAGCATCTCTGCTGGCAAACCTATGCGTTCTTTTGGTAAGGATAATCTCAATCTATATTTCCGAGGCTTGGTTTGGGATTTTTAGCAGTAGTTTTTTTCTAGATATTAAGGAGCTAGCTCAATGATCCAACCCCCAACTGAGGGCCAGGAAATTTGTCTTAAGGTTTTCATCCTTAGATTGACTGTCTTTCTGGACTTCAGGGATCAATCTCCCCTCGATTTTATACAAGCCCTAAAACCATTGGGTTGCCACCGTCCGATTTCCAGACCGTTCTGAAGATCTTCTTCTCTCTCCGCCCTAGATGCCGTCTAACGGATATTACTGTCACAAAAACATACACAAAATATACATGGTTTCAACCAACAAGGAATCTTAAGTCTATAATAGATTACGTGATAGTTAAACAAAATTCACAAATACTCATTAGAGATATTAGAGCTATGAGAGGAGCAGTATGCGGATCAGATCACCACATGGTCAGGGCAAAAATTGTTTTCCCATATAGATTAAAGGACAGTGTCTCATCAAGCCAAGACGAACAACCTTTAGAAAGAATTGATCTTCCTCAAGTACAATCTGTCCAGTTTAATTCATGAGAGCACCCGCACACTATATAAGAATCGAAATGGACTCCAAACTTGACGAAACACTAACAAATACCAAATGTATATATAAGGAACATAATATCAAGTATTCATCAAACAGCACAGGAGGTCTTAGGAATCAAACAAAATAAAATTAGTAAACAAGCTTTGGTGGAATGAAGACGTCGAAAATGCGGTAACAGAAAAGAAAAGATTATACCATAAGTGGTTGAATACAAAAGATGACGCAGACAAAGACCGATACAATGAAATGAAGAAGAAAACTAGAAAGATAATTATGACCTCCAAAAATGAGATATGGGATAGAAGGTGCAGAGAGATAGAATCTTATATTGGAGGACGACAATGCACTGAGGCGTGGAAATTTATAAACTCTGTTAAGAAGCCGACTAACGAGAAAGTGATTCTAAATCCCATAAATCCCGAGGATTGGACACATTATTACAAACATCTATTAAATGAGAACATAGACGAATTTAAAGAAGATATGAATTCATCATGAATCGAAATTCTGGGAGAGCATATTACCATAGATATCAACATAGTTCAAAAAGCTATAGCAGGATGAAGAATGGAAAAGCAAGTGGACCAGAGGGAGTAACTACGGAATTAATAAGAATGGCTCAGAGAAATTACACACGAATGATCACGGTGATATTTAACGAATATATTATGGACATCCAACACCAGATAAATGGAAAACAGCATATATGACCCCAATATATAAAAAGGGTGACAGGAGAAATTGTAAAAAACTATAGAAGGATACTCGGTCGCAAGCTCAATGAGTCGACTATGCGGTCGAATACTACGGGATCTGATACAGGAAGATTATCAATCGTCTGAAGACGAAGAACAAGGAGGATTTACGAGCAGGTCGTTCATGTACAGATAACATCTTCTGTCTTAAACAAATTATAGAAAAGAAAATTGTGACAAATAGAGAGTTACATATGACTCTTGTAGATCTTCAGAGGCATATGACACAGTCCCGCTAAATAAACTATGGGAAGTCCTGGGCACATCAAACATACATCAAACATTGGTTAGTGCTCTCAAAGATCTATATTATGGTTCAAACTCCCAAATGAAATTCGGAAACCTCTTAGCTGAAAAATTTGCAGTTACTAAGGGTCTCAGACAAGGATGTTGTTATCTCTCCGACTCTATTTAAGATTTATATCTCTGCAGCTCTGAAACAATGGAAAAGGAAAGTCAAAGGAATCGGTATACAATTGAACGATCAGGATCTACATATATACTTTACAGTTTGCAGATGATCAGGGTGGTGATCTCAAATGACAAAGATGACATGGAATACCATGCTTAGAAAACTAATTGAAGAATACCAGAAATGGGGATTAAATATCAATTTAGAAAAGACAAAATACCTCTCAATTGGAGCTGAAGCAGAACAACTCGATATCGATGACAATCAAAAAATAAATCCATGCAACGAATATAAATACCTGGGCGTCATCTTCGACCGTAGTGGAAAAGACGAACGAGAAATAGAACATCGAATTGTACAAGCACGAAGAGCTATAGCATGTTTGAACGGAGTTCTATGGAGTAAAGAAATATCAAAGAAAAGAAAATGGAACATCTATGAGACAATGGTTAAAACTAGCCTACTTTATGGAGCTGAGACATGGAGAATAACCGAAAAATATAAGAAAAAGGTCGAAGCCACGGAAATGGATGCCAATCAGAAGATCGATGAGAATATCAAGAGCCGACAGAATACGGGAATGAAGTGATAAACAACAAATGGGTATAGAGGGCACTATAGTTGAGGATATTGTGAGAAAACAGCTCATATGGTATGGGCATGTGAGCCGAATGGGGGACGAAAGATTGCCTAAAAAAACGATGATGTGGCAACCCCCAGAGAAGAGGAAACGAGGAAGACCACCACAGAGCTGGAACCTGGGAGTTAGGAAAGCGATTAGCGCTCGAAATCTGGACGAAGACCTAACTCAAGACAGAATACAGTCGGCGTTTGGGAGTCGGACAACGTCGTAAGACGTTATACAAAAAAAAACCAAAAATAATATATAATCTCAATCTAAATTTGATGTGGTTTGTTTGTAGAGTTTTTTTATTGCTGAAATGATTATATTATTTATCGGAGAGTTTTTCAGGACTTGCCATAGTTTTTTTGCTGGAACTGTATCGTATGCTTTTCTTAGGCTAAAAATCAGAGCTCAATGTTCTTGGTTTCATGATACTTTTTTTTCCATTTAGTCAAGTTAGAGAAAAATATTGTCGAGATATGATCTTCTAGCTCGAAATCCGGCTTTTTGTTCATATTCAGTAAGGTTCATATTATTAAGTTGTATAAGATTTTTTCTTACGGTTCTACTAAAGGGGCTGCCACTGGGATACTTAAGTAATCAGATGCTGAATTGATGTGAGATAGTTTTCGAATTGAAGATCGTATCAACAAGACGTGATAGAAAATATCACTTCTATGCTTTTAGTGTGTGTCTGTATTTGTGTGATCGGAAATATGACTGCGAATTATTAGATCCATTCGCCTAACCAATTTTTGTTATTTAAAATTATACCTTGAGTGTTTTCACAAGTATTAGAAGTCCCTTGATTAATATTAAATTAAAAAGAATGGGCCTCAACCGGGATTTGAACCCCGGGACCTCTCGCACCCAAAGCGAGAATCATACCCCTAGACCATTGAGCCGCCATACTTTTTTTTACTTCGAAAGTGAACAATTATATATAGCAACAATATTTTACTATCACTCCCTTCACTTTTATTCAAATACACTGTCATTCTTCCAAGTAAACGTACGTGTAGTAAAGTGCACAACGAGGTGCTCGATATCCGTAGGGCGACCTAGACGGTATTTCTACGTGAGTGATTTGTGGGACTTCTTCGATTGAGAAGAATTTTTCGACTTTTTTGAAACATTTTTTGGACTTTAAAAATTTTATCGACTTAAATATTTATTTAACTTCAAAAGATTTTTGAATAAAACTTTTTTTTTATTAAAAAAAAATTCTACCACTGTGGGAATTTTTTCAAATTTTTTTCTTTAATTTTTAGCGAAAGTGAGTGTGAAACAGAGAACGATTGCCACAGAAGGACCCCAAACAACGAGGAGAGCGATGGAGAAAGCTCTAAGTTATCCATTCGTAGCCTCGACCTTGACAAGATGCACAAAAATAGCAAAAAATAGACCAAAACCTTTAGATAGCATCCACGGAAGCAACAACGGCGGTTATATCTCTACTAAAGAGCTGTTAAAAGAAATCAAGACACTCAAGCAAGAAATCAAAAGCCTAAAAGACTGAAACGATAGAAAAGTAGTGTTTCAACAACTGGACGTAAGAGAAAAACTGTACTAAAAAGGCGAAAACAACAGGAAAAAGAGGTAGTACCAGCTCCCACAAATAAATAAAACCCGGAGAATAAGAAGACAAACTGCAATCAATGAGAAAATTCCAACCGACCGCAAATAAAAAGGAAACCAAAAAAAAAAAAGAAAAAAAAAAGAATTTTCACCACTGAAAAATGAGAATGACAACAAATGAGGCACCGAATCTATCATGGAAATAGAACCCGATTAAGTAATTCCAGTAGTGAAGAAGACATTCAAGCCACTTCTAATAAAATACAGAGTGTACCAAAAAAATCCTGGAGATAGCCGCGGAAAAAAGTTTAATCACAGAGAACAAAAAATGGCAAAAAACACTAATCCAAAAAATCCAGAGTATTACAGAAAAATTTACCAAAATTTTAGAGTACAACAAAAAGAAAGCAATAAAATGGATTGTCTTCCATCTAGAGGAAGACAGAACTTTCAAAGTTCTCGTAAGAAGCCTACCTGACAATCTTATACGGGCAATGATAAAGGAAGAATTCCTGTGGACAAGACGAAAGAGACCATAGAAATCACGAATATGATACCAAGAAAACAGGACAAAAAAACTGTGCCAATATTCATCAGAGATGAATAAATAAATTGAAGTTACTCAAGGTGACAATACCTTGACCACATAAAAATCACAATAGTGGACTTATAAAACAACTGCCCAGCCCAGTGTTACAACTGCTAGGGTTTGTCAGAGCCAACTTACGCCCGTGCCTCCAGTAAACCCACCGCTGCCACCATCGCTCATGTAGGTAATGTAAACAATAAAGTACATTTACTCTTCAGATTTCACAGCTATCCAAGGTCCCAGGCATCCCAAAAAGCCAGACAGGCAGAATTCCTTGCCTTCATGCAGGCTTCGATGCAAGTCTTCATGCAAGAAGCCTTACGATGTTTTTACAATAATGAGCACGAATA
Organism: Diabrotica undecimpunctata; assembly: GCF_040954645.1. NCBI lineage: Eukaryota > Metazoa > Arthropoda > Insecta > Coleoptera > Chrysomelidae > Diabrotica > Diabrotica undecimpunctata. Next base: position 20,957 of record NW_027312042.1, read on the forward strand.
AAGTTAGGGGACATCTGAAGACAGGCTCATGGGAACTCAGGGCGAACTTAGAACAAACAAGAACATCCTAGGACGAAATAATAAACAGAATGGAAATGGACATAGTTGCAAGAAACAAATCTCAACGAAGGCAAGAACATAAAGTTCTGTCTTATAATCGCTACAGAGCAAACTCTAGGACATACAAGCAACCGTGTAATGAAAAGTATAAAACATACACAACTGCCGAACCCAGCGGAACTCAGTATCATGGGAAGAAACTTCGATCTCAGTACAAACGAGACCAACTAAAATAGGATCACATCAGCATATGCCAGACTCAGAGATCTCCTATTCGATAGAGATCTCTGACACAGAAGAACAAACAATCGTAATTAAAAACCTTAACGTCAGATCCCCTAACTGGAATGACGGTTACTACAGAAACGAAAGAAAACTGGTCAGCCTATCTCGAAAACAAAGACGGAACAACAGTGAACGGGCCAATAGAACCAACGCACTTTTCTGAAGGCAACAATCTACCAGGACTTTAGACATAGAGGGAACTACAGTCGCTGGAGCAGAAGACCATAATCCCATCCTACTGGAAATTGGCACATAGGAAGAAGTCCACCCCACAACTTACAAAAAGTTGTCAGAGAAGAGGTCAACCAAGAGGTCTCAAAGAAATCGGAAACATTCCATATACAGCCCAGAAGAGCTCTTCGAAAAACATAGGAGAAGCTATAAATAATTATAAAATGCTAGCCAAATGTTTGTCATTGTATACAAATACTAAAGGTTATTGACAATATAAAAATAGCAACAAAAGACATAAAAACTATTTCGTATTTGTATTCAAAAACTAAATATTCTATAGATAAATTAAATAAAAGAAATGTAGTACATTAAAGCATTAATTGTACTCAATGTGAAGTTGTGTATGTTGTGAAACCGGGAGAAACTCTATCAAAATCGTATTATTTCCCATAAGAGTGATTGTAGATTAAAAAAACCATCTTGTGCTTTTGCAGAGCATGTAATTGACAAGAGATCATACCATGGATTTTGAGAACATTAAAACTTAATTACATATTATATATATATATATATTATATATATATATATATATAATATATAAATATATATATATAAAATATTAATAATTTTTTTTAATAAAAATGTCGAATGGATTAAAAAAATCTTTTTAAATCATGTGTTTATATTTTTCGGCTTCATAGAGCCAACCTGTATATTTAATTCCATAGAGTTATTGTAACATCCAACTGGTATATTAAACAGTTGTTTTGTGTTGCAAACTGCTGATATAAAAGTAGTCACAAAAAACGTGCTTGTTTTTGCGACTTTCTACTTAAAAAAGGGTCCTAATAAAATACGAATTTCAATAATACCTGAATATGTTTTATACGGTCTGACCTAAGAAAGATATTACGTCTTACCTTGGACACTTTTCCTTTAAAATATATTTCGAGAATATTAATTGTTTTAAGTCTTAGACAGGAAATATTTTATAGGAAAAATATTTAATTAGTATATCTACTGAATAGATTATGGAATACCGAACTACCCAAGAAAATTTGATGGCAGGCGCGGTTTCGTGAAATACTTTTACTCGGTAAGTTATTCTTAACAAATTTTTAGGAAAAAATTTGTACACAAATTTTTGAAACTATAGATATATTATTAGATTTCTTCTCGAGATAAGAATGTACTAATGCGTTTAAGCTGGAATTAAATGACTATTTTTAGTCAGTATTTGGAGGAAACTAGTAAAAACTAATAGGAAAATAATAATTTCAAAAAATGTTGAATTTAACATCTAAGTTATTTTGGTTATTGTTTAGTTATGTATGTGAACGATTAAATTTGAACAATATGTATATATACAGTCTACCGTAAAAATGTGCACCCAAATAGGCCAGAGAAATTAGAAAAATAAAAGCTTTGATTTGTGACATTCCTTGATACAAGTATTTAACAACAAACTGCAAAAATTAAAATATTCAAAATATACAAAAAATAAAAGATTAAACGTCATTTATTACTTATAAATAATATATAAAGAATGTAAGATTGCCATTTTATTTTAACCCTCTGATGCATAATTTTAAGACAATCTTTTTTCTTAGAAAATTTATTTTATAGCGAAATATTAAAAATTAAAATTAGAAAATAGTAACTGTAAAAAAATGAAATTTTTTTCCTAAAACCTAAAAAAATAGTTTGTCCACTCTAGTGGTCACTATGCACTTGCTGAATCACGGAAGCCTCAGTTACTGGTATGAAAATGTTCAAAACACGATGGATACAGCGGCTCGTTACCTTTTGCTGATGTATTTTGTTTTTCGTTTGCAAGCTTTAGAGTGACATCGTTCGAACATTTGGTATATCAATTAAGTTGTGGCCAGTGCCCCCAATTACTTTGTCTAATTTCAGGGGGTGCATGATGATTCGGTTTCTTCTTCTTCAAAATGGAGGGGGTGTACAGACAAAAAGTCTACCTCGTCTTACTTTTCTTTCTGTGTTCCCAAATTTATTAATGCCTGCTGGCAATTACTATTTAAATGGGAATAGGCCACAATTAAAGGATAAAGTACGTTTATTTATTGACGTTTCAATTTCCACTTCGAAAATCGTTTCTCAAATACAAATCATTAGTAAATTAAACCAAATTTTGTTTTTTTGTTGAACAAAATTTTTGTTCGTGGAAACCGCTGCCTTGCTATCTTTTGCAGCCTCGACAAATATACTAGTATCATATTCTACAGAATAAAATTTGTATTACCATTATTAGTTTCTCTTAACCAGTGTTGTAGTTATGTTCCTTAAAATGTCTGTAAACCATTTAAGCATGAAAAGAGGTAATCAAGATAACATCTCATAGAATCATTTCAAATAATCGTCGCAAAATGAGGCATCATGTTTGTTTAACAAAACACCCCAATAAAGTCAAATTCCTTTGAAAAAATCCCCTTCACTCTCTCCAAACTTTCTAGTTTTCTAAACTTATTCAGAACAAATTTGCGATTTATTGCAACAATAACAGTAAAAATCAGCAACAGATCAGGCCGCTTTGAAGATTTTCTTTAAGGTTCCTCAATAAAGTACGAAATTTTTTTACTGTGACAAAAGAGAACAGTTAGAAAGTTTTGGCGAGACGGTCGTTCATAAACTATTATTTAAATAGGGGTCCTCTTTCATCTTAAAAATGTTGTAGTTTGCATAAAGTTGGACGTGTTGAATAAACAAAAACCGATGGAAAAAAGTCGCTTTTTGAAAGTCTTATGTTACGTAGTTAAACTTAAAAAAGGTTTCAGTTATTACTCTGATCGGAAGTATTTATTTTTTAATATTTGCAATATATATATAAATATATATAATATATATATAACTATATATAATATATATATATATATATTATATATATATCTATAATATATATACTAATATATATATATGATATATTTATATAAATATATTATAAAAGGTATATTAATAAAAAAACCCCTATCGTGGCTACTCCTACTCCTACTCCTATACATGTTTGAAGCCCCTAAATATGTGGGTAAAAACCCTTCAACTCCTTCAAATGTAGTTTGATTAATTTTGAATTACTTCTTTGATATTTATAAACTTTAAATTATAAAAACATCTTTGATATATGATGTTTAAGTTAAGGAATTGATCATATGGTAGCTAGGACTCCACTGGGGTTGATAGTTCTTAGGACGAAGAGTCTGTGACTACACTCTATTTTCTTGTTCTGGGTCAAGCTTGTAGCTTACTCTCTAGTAGACAAGGTATTTGTAAGTATACTTAAGTACCTTATCTGGCAATTACAGGTTTTCTACTCTCCTGCCCATTATCTTGAAAACCAATCAGCACTATCAACATCTTTTTGGACGTAACTGTTGGATCAATGACCATTTTCATCAAATATTATTGTACAATATTTATCTACTGTCTCTCATTTTGTCTACACTCCCCCTTCAATTAAAAATCATAAATACTTTATTTATTTCAGTGGGTAATGGGTAGTTCATCTCAATAACTGGGACCAAAGTACGTCTAGATGGTAATGCAAATACTTTTCGCAGTACTCTGTTTGCTTTTGGGACTTTGTTTTAAGATCGCTAAAGGCAAAATATTTTATCGTCTAATGTAAAAACGTCTTCCTTTCGGCGAAAGTTTTTGTAAGGTTAATTGACTGAGAATTGAAGAAGTTGAATTTACAATACTTTGTTTTCTTTGTTGTTACCAATTCTTTGTCTAAGCGTTTAGCAATGATACTTTTGCGTTCTCGAATATTTTATATAAGTTCTTTAGATCTTGTTTAACTACTTTTTTGCTGCCAATGCTACCCAGTATGTGGCAAAATGTTTAAAAATATATAAAAAATATGAAATTTGATTTATCGCGGTCGGTTTGGCACAAAGGATAAGTAATAAAAACAAAACTCATAAAACTAAAAGAAAGTGACCTTTTGAATTTGTAGCTAAATTAGTTACATTGCTATAGTTATTTTTATGATACGAGAGAGTAATTAGCATAATTTTAACTGATAGCTCCGACCACTCCATGGGCGTGCTCAAGATTAATTGAAAAAATTTAACTTTGATAATTGTAAAAATAAATGAATTATTTCAGTGTTATAAAGTGGTGATGTGTATGTAAACAAAAGTGACCTCTTTTATCACACACTATATTAGAACTGACTGGCCTACATTAAAAAGGGTTTTAAAAAATATACATTTTTTTTAATTTTTAAAAATTACAAAAGAGGAAAAAGAGTTTTTAAAACCGTCTAAGGTATGTTAAATAGATGAATAAAAATATTAATATAAAACTTACAGCTACTTGTTTACAAATCCAAATCAGATTCAGAAGATGAACTTTCAAAAACCAAGATTTATAATAACTGGCTCGATCATTTTATCAGTAATATTGTCAGCTTCCACATTTTTTCCCCCTTCTTTATTAGTGTGATTTACTCCCTTTTCCCAGTTTTTCAGGTTTTTCATTATTTACCGGCCTCCAAAAACAACCTGTTTAACATCATGAATTTTAAATGTGGTATTTTTCTTGAAACTTCACTCTTTATCTGTGCCCAATACCAGTTCAATCGGGTTTAATTCACAATGATATGGTGGGGATCTGAAGTACTGTCATTCCACGATTTTTGGCAAATTTCATCAATTTCGTATTTTTTAAATTTTTCTTTATGAAGGGCACACAACGAATAAAGTTCCTTTCTTATAGATCCGGGATGGCTACGTAATATTTTTTGAACTCCTGAGCCAATTCTGCAAGTCTTTTTTAACCACTTGGTTGTGCGCAGCTCCTTCTATAAGTCTGGAGTGATAACTTGCATTATCCTATTTACTATTACACAGTTCTAGGAAGAAAGATCTATCATTTGTTCGAACCATTGCTTGAAAGACATCAGCGTTCATGTCTTCATGGTAGTCACCGGTACGAGTTGATTCAAAAGTTAATAAACCACCTTCAACAAACCCGTCTAAACTGCCAATGTGTACTATTATCAGCCTGCGTCCCTTTCCTGAAGGTGGGTTTAAAACCATTAGATAAGTTATTTACAAAAGCGTGCCTTAGACTTGTAACAGTTTCATCCTGCCAAATTTATTTGGTGTATGACCCTCGTTGATCCATGTTTCATCAAGATAAAATATTTTTCTTTTTTTGGTTTCTCATTTCCTTTATGGTTCTTAGAAAATGTCTTCTCCATATGACAATGATCGCTTCTTTCTAATAAAATTAGACTTTCTGGGATTCTTTTTCAGCGGAAGCCTATTTCTTTTAAGAAAGTTTCCATAACGTACTTCGAACCTCATTTCTGGGTAATCCTTATCATCTCAAACTGAGACCAAGAACTTTATCCCAATGTTGGAAATTCTTGTCTAAAGAAGAATCATCGCACTTTCCGTCGAAGGCCTTCTTTAAAATGATATTCTATTTGAAATCTTTGGTTTCCCTGGTGCATTACGTGGCATTTGAAAACTACCACTACATTTCTCTTCTTTATAACTCTGTAAATCGTAGATTTCCAACACCAAGTGTACTGCTAACTAACTCAACGGTCTCATCAACACTTTCACATAAATCGTTTTGTCTGTAAATGATTTAAAACAATTAAATATTTAATGTTTTTTCATTAACTGTTAGAGGACCAATTTTCGGCGTTTACACGGCACTTCCAAATTTTCCATACACTAGTATACACAATAAACTGCACCTTGCAACTGAAGTACCTACTTTTAGTGAACTGTTATGAATTTTGAATACGCCACTTGGACCTTCCTACAAAATGGAAAAAACCCACTATCACATTTTCCTGTGGAAATAAGTTTAGAAGGTTATTATCTAGTCAATTACTGTCGTAGATTCTCTGGAATTAAAGAATTAAATGTTTGATTGTTGAGAACCTTTACTTCGTGGAATGCACTCATTTCAGATAAAATAAAAACGTTTTATTTTATCTAAAGAATTAAACTATATTTTGCAAAAAGTAGGTACTTATTAAACTTTTATTGGTTATATATAACCAATAAAAAAACATCTACATTTCTTGCAAATTCATTAGTACCTGTTAACCTCCATCACTCCGACACTGGCAACCTTATGTTTAGGGATTAGTAACGCTCACAAACTATTGTATTCTATTCTGCTCCAACCTTTATACCTGGTCGGTCATACTCAATTTAAAATTGTTTTCCTATATACTTCTGTAAACTTATTGACAAATATCTGTTTTTCATTGAAGTCACCCGTATCAACAGTTTAGGGATTTGCATACATAATTTATTGTTTTATTACTCTCTCATACATAAAAATACACTATAGTTTGAGGTACACTCTTTTTTGGCCTAAGGTGGGTGAGGGGGGTGAGGGTAGAATCAGATTATCAAAAATTTTATATTTATTAGGAATAAAAAATTATAATCAAACATGTAATATGAAAGTATGTAAAAAGAATATATGTAATGCTGACAAAAATATAGAACCTGAACCCTGAGTAACCAAACGTTTATGCTTCATTGTGTGAAAAATATATGAATATAAAAATGTACATTCTTCCTCTTTGGGATTACAGTTATCTTGGATTTTTTTTCATTCTTTCTTCCTAACTCTCGACAGGCAATCATAACGGTTTTTCTCTTCTTCTTCCTTTTTTATAAGCAATTACTGCTCATTGGCGGATTGATACCTTTCTACTTCTTCTATAGGGTATTTTTATGTATGAGAGAGTAATAAAACATAAATTATGTATGGCCAAATCCATAAACTGTTGGATACGGGTGACTCAATGAAAAACAGATATTTGTCAACAAGTTTACAGAAGTATATCAGGAAAACAATTTTAAATTGAGTATGACCACCAGGTATAAAGGTTGGAGCAGAATAGAATACAATAGTTGTGAGGGTTACTAATCCCCAAATAAGGTTGCAGTGTCGGAGTGATGGAGGTTAACAGGTACTAATGAATTTGCAAGAAATGTAAGATGATTATTTTATGGTTATATATAACCAATAAAAGTTTAATAAGTACCTACCACTATTTGCAAAATAAAGTTTAATTCTTTAGATAAAATAAAACGTTTTATTTTATCTATTTGGCAAAAATAAAGTTTAATTCTTTGCCTATTTTGCAAATAAAGTTTAATTCTTTAGATAAAATAAAACGTTTATATTTTAGTCTGAAATGAGTGCATTCCACGGAAGTAAGGGTTTCAACAATCAAACATTTAATTCTTTAATTCCAGGAATCTACGACAGTAATTGACTAGATAATACCTTCTAAACTTATTCCACAGAAAATGTGATAGTGGGTTTTTCCATTTTGTATATAGGAAGGTCCAAGTGGCGTATTCAAAATTCTTAACAGTTCACTAAAAGTAGGTACTTCAGTTGCAAGGTGCAGTTTATTGTGTATTACTAGTGTTATGGATAATTTGGAAGTGCTCGTGTAAACGCCGGACAACTTGTTCCTATAACAGTTAATGAAAAAACATTAATATTTAATTGTTTTAAATCATTTACAGACAAACGTTTATGTGAAGTGTTGATGAGACCGTTGAGTTAGTTAGCAGTACACTTGGTGTTGGGAAATCTACGATTTCCAGAGTTATTAAAGAAGAGAAATGTGGTAGTTTTCAAATGCCACGTAATGCTCCAGGGAAACCAAGAATTTCAAATAGAACTATCCATTTTAAAGAAGGACTTCGACGGAAAGTGCATGAATTCTTCTTATAGACAAGATTTCCAACACTTGGATAAAGTTCTTGTCTCAGTTCGAGATGATAAGGATTACCCAGAAATGAGTCGAAGTACGCTCTATGGAAAACTTTTTAAAAGAATAGGCTTCCGCTGGATAAAGAATCCAGAAAGTCTATTTTTATTAGAAAGAAAGCGATATTGTCAATAGGGAGAAGACATTTTCTAAGAAACCATAAAGGAAATGAGAAACAAAAAAGAAAAATATTTTATCTTGATGAAACATGGATCAACGAGGGTCATACACCAATAAATTTTGGCAGGATGAAACTGTTACCAGTCAAAGGCACACGCTTTTGTAAAATAAGCTTATCTACTGGTTTAAACCCACCCATCAGGAAAGGGACGCAGGCTGATAATAGTACACATTGGGCAGTTCAGACCGGTTTTGTTGAAGGTGGTTTATTAACTTTTGAATCAACTCGTACCGGTGCATACCATGAAGACATGAACGCTGATGTCTTTCAAGAATGGTTCGAGAACAAATGATAGATCTTCTTCCCTAAGGAACTGTGAAATAGTAATGGATAATGCAAGTTATCACTCCAGACTTATAGAAGGACTGCCCACAACCAAGTGGTTAAAAAAGACTTGCAGAATTGGCTGAGTTCAAAAAATATTACGTACCATCCCGGATCTATATAGAAAGGAACTTTATTCGTTGTGTGCCCTTCATAAAAAAAAAAATTTAAAAAATACGAAATTGATGAAATATGCCAAAAATCGTGGAATGACTGAGTACTTAGATCCCCACCAATTCATTGTGAATTAAACCCGATATGAACTGGTATTGGGCACAGATAAAGAGTGAAGTTTCAAGAAAAAAATACCACTTTTTATCAAGGCAGTAAATTCACACTATTAAAGAAGAGGAAAAAATGTGGAAGCTGGGACAATATTACTGATAAAATGATCGAGCCAGTTATTATAAATCTTGGTTCTGAAAGTTCATCTTCTGAATCTGATTTGGATTTGTAACAAGTTAGCTGTAGTTTTATATTAATATTTTTATTCATCTATTTAACATACCTGTAGACGGTGTTTAAAAACTCTTTTTCGCTTTTGTAATTTTTAAAAATTAAAAAAAATGTGAATTTTTTAAAACCCTTTTTTAATGTAGGCCAGTCAGTTCTACATATAGTGTGTGATAAAAAGAGGTCACTTTTATTACATACACCATAACACTTTATAACACTGAATAATTCATTTATTTTTTACAATTATTCAAAGTAATTTTTCAATTAATCTTGAGCACGGCCCATTGAGTGGTCGGAGCTACCAGTTAAAAATTATGCTAATTACTCTCTCGTTCATAAAAATAACACCTATTCCAAATCGGCGATTTATCTCTTGATATTTTGATCACACAGATCTCTCCTATTCTGCTTATGTAGTTATTCCATTCCTTTTTCTGTTTAGTGTCCATTCGTTTATACACTGTACGTTAAATTTCTTTTAATGTCTTCACTTCTCTTTAAATCTCCCAGCGCTACTTCCTTTAATTTGTCTCAGTACTCTTATCTCTGCCGTTTCTAGTAGTCTTTATGTTGTGGCTGTGTCGGGTTCTTGTTTATGATCGCATATGCCACTTATTGGAGTCTTTCACTAGCTTTAGAATTTCTTGACTTCATTTCAGTTTTAATAGATCATGTTTGCCATATATGTCTTATTTAAGGCATCCCCTGCCAGTCTATTTTATGCTTTTTGTATTTGATCTCTTACTTCTTTGTCACGACTCTCCATAGCTGGACATAGCTGGACAGTGTAATTTCAAGGAATTTATTTCCATTACATGTTTAATACTATTGATTGATGCTATTGATTTCTATTGTACAACTGATTGGTTCTTTGCTGAGTAACTATTGTTTTAGTTTTCTGAGATGAGATTGTTATAATAAATTACTATATTTATCTTCGGCTATCAATATTGCGTCCTCTGCACAACATAGTATTTTTACTTTTTTGTTTCCCATTGTTTATTCTTTTCCTTTATTGACACTTTTGATAATTTCATCATGAGTAAATTAAAGAGCTATAATGGCTCAATAGTGATATTAATGGATATAATGACAAATAAAACGATTTTAGTTCAAATTAAATTGATATTAAAGTTATTCAACGATCTAAATTCATGATAATTCATTGACATAACCTAAATTATACAATAATCTCCTACATGAAAAAGCTAATAATAAAAATTAAACTATTAATACAAAAAGGTGGTATTAATTTCTTCTGATTTTTAGATTTTAGAGCCTTTAGATACTTTTAGCTTCTATGTAATAGCATAACTGTAAGAATATTTTAAACAATCCCCTGCTTGACTCCTATTTACATAAGACAGAAAATTTGCCTTACCAAACGATTGCATCTTGTGATTTGTTAATCCTCAAAAGGGTTAAAATCAAACAATGTCCCACTTCCTAGAACTTTGGCTTGTCATCTGTAAACATAAGTGACAGGTTATTCAAAGAAAGTTTTAATCTCTGAAACGTTCCTCGGTGTGGTCTTTTTTGCCAGACATTTTCTTATAGAATATCTTTCATTGTGTAACCAGCTTGCAAATTTGAGAGAGATGTCATAATTTAGTGTTGAGACAATTTACCGTTCTTTATAATATATCTATAGGGTGGACATTGAAGGAAGATTAAACAATTTTAAGATTTTTTTTATTAGACATTTTAACTTTTTCGTTAACAATATTAATTACCGAAGACCTAGTTATATATCATAAAATACTCCTCAATGAACATTTAGACCGGCCGTTTAGTATGGAAGAAATTATTGAAATAGCATTGGATTCTTTAAACCAAATAAAGCACCAGGAGTGGATAGAATTGCTGCTGAGTTCTACAAGTTTCTTCCAGAAAACGGAATAGTGCTTGTCTTGGACTTGCTAATAATTTTTTCGCCCAAACCAGACTTTCCTCGTGGTTTTTTATAATGCAATAATTTTTCCTCTCTTTATATGAAGGAAACATGGAAAGTGGCAGAAAGGTTATCGAGGTATTAGCTTCTGTAAATGCAGTAACCAAACTCATTGGCGGCATTGACTTTAACCAGACTTACCTCGTGGGTACAAAATAATAACATTTAAATAATTTCAGGCAGGATATAGAACCTGCTATTCAACTATAGAACAGCATTTTTAATCTTACGAGTATAGTAAAAATCAAACATGCACAGCGAGTAAAAAATGTTTATACATTTTTTGTGGACTTAAGTGCTGCCTTTTGATGCAGTTGATCGGCGGGCCCTTTTTTAATAGTTGTGTCACTTAAGGTTATCTACTAAAGTGCTGAATTTGTTAAAAAGTATGTTCGCGAATACAAAATCGGCAGTCTGGTCAAGGGAAGGTCTATCCTGATTAGTTTGACTGTTAATGTAGGAGTGAGACAGGGAGGTTTTTAAGTCCATTACTGTTTGCGCTTTCCTTGAATGACCTACATGAGCATTGGGAGGCGGTTTGGAGATAAATGGTTTGTCCTGAATGGATGTAAGCTTTGTCCTATGGACAAAGCTTACAAAAAGTCAGAAAATACTTCTACTGAATATGGTCTTTCAGATGATAGCATCATTTTCAGAATGATCACTTGTTATATGACGAATTCTTACTACCAGGCAAAGAATATGAGTTTATTTGCAATTGGACAAAGCTCACCTTACCCGCCCAACTTTTAAAATATTATCACGGGCTCTGTTAGGAGTTAGATTTGAATCTGTTAATATCTTCTGTATCATAGAAATACTCAAACTCTTTTTATGCATATCAAAGAGTCATGTTCTACAATACTATCTTCAGAAGATTCAATAAATGGAACTGGTTCTCTTGTTGTATTTATTGTGTTCATTGTTACCATGGGTTCGAGCGTTCTTCACTACGTCTCACGCCTGGGTCAGCTGTCAAATGTCATGCGCAATATCATACCTAGTGTTCATGTACCATGCTTCAGCCCTATCTGAACAGTCAGCTTAAGCCTCCGAACCTACGTCAAGGTCGTGCAGCCCCTATCGGAGGTTAGATTCGCTTAAGCTACTATTCAAATTATCGTATGCAATGTACTGAGTCTCAATAAACTCTAACAAATTTTTGAAATGACGAATTTTTATTCGATTTGTTTTCTAACTCAAAATAACTTTACTGAATCCGCGTTAGTTTCGACAAAAGCAAATTAAACATAATAAACTCCCAATGTTCTGTCGGAAGACCTACTGTTTTCAAAGCGGCTAAATTTTCTAAAAAAGGTGTTCTACTAATTTAGCCCGATTTTTCGAATTAACTTTTGAGATTTTCTGTACGCCCATGATGTGCTCTGTTGCGCGGTCGCACAACGACGAACATTTCTGTGTAGCGTTTAATAATTAGATCATAAGCAATTTGATAATTATCGCTATTTATTGACAAATTACAAATCAAACTGAGTGAAGTTCCCTCTCCTTATCCCTTTCAAATACTTAAACTTTTCTACGTCTATTAAGGCCTGTGTTATTAAAGACCTTAAAAACCTCGATGTGAAAGAAATAAATAGAAATAACTTGTTTATGATAAGTTGTTTTATGATTTTCGGAATGGCGATTAACATTGCGCCTAACACACAACCTCCTTGCTTCCATAGACTGGCAATTATGTATGGTAAAGATGAATTGATGTTGCTACAAAATTATTCTATGAAAATTTCCTCTCTATAGGAATGGCTTACTTTATGCCATTGAAGAAATCTAGAACTTCAACTTTTCCCAAGTGGTTCTCTGCTGATCTTAGAAGACTGATCCTGAAAAAAATAGGCTCACTATAATTATGTTAATAATCGTTCTGATGATGACTATATTAGATTTTCTCACCTAAGAGCTGAATGTAAGCAACTGTCTGAAATTTGCTTCAAGCTACTATATTAAAGGTATAGATACTGGCCTAAGAAATGATCCAAAAATCATTTTGGAAGTACATCAATGATAAGCGATCTAGTCATAACCTACTTAACTCCTTATTTTATCAAGTCCAGTCTGCATTGAATGATCAAGTTATAGCTAATTTATTTATGAACTTTTTTCAACTGTATATTCGCCAAATAACAACGACCTTTACATACCTATCGATTCATTAAATAGCAACTTTAGTACAAATATTTTTTCCTTCTAAGATTACTATGACTGATATTTTTAATGGCCTAAATGTGCTGCCCAATAAGCTTACTGCTGGCTCAGATGGTGTGCCCAATTTTTTATTCAAAAAGTGTGTTGTAACCGTGTAATGTCATTTGGTGTATTGTTAAATAGATCTATGGAAGACCTCTATTTTTCCTTCTTTATGGAAAGAATAGTTATGTTGTTTATATTGTTTGTGAGAAAGAACAATATTGAAAATTATCATAGCATTTGTATACAATCTGCAATCCCATAAGCTCTTCGACTGTCTTATAGCAAAGCAACTTTCTTGGATATGAAAAGCTTAAATATCTCAATCACAACATGGTTTTCATAGCAAAAAATCCACTGCAACAAACTTGGTTTGCTATGGAATCTGATATATTAATCTCATATGGAAGATTGTAAACAGGTAGATGCAATATACACAGATTTTTCCAAAGCTTTTGATCGTGGTAGATCACCAAATACTTTTGGGCAAATTAAATATTAACGTAGGCTTTCGTGTCAGGTGTGTTGAATGATTAAAAACTCTACATCTGGGAGAAGTCAAGAGTCAAGGATAGGTTGTCCAATCTGTCTGACAGTATCTCTCAGTACCATCAGGAGTTCTCAAGGAGGGCCACACTTCTCCACTTCTTTTTATATTTTCGTAACGACATCACTTTCTGTTTGCCCTAAATAGCAAATGTCTAATGTTGGCAGATGACTTAAAATTTTGGAAAGTATAGATAAGCTTAAAAAATTAAGCCTTGCTATAAGATGACTTGTACCGACTACAAAATTGTTGCAAAATTGCAGAACAAACTCCGCTGTAAAAAAAAATGTTGTTGTTTATCTTAAGTTTTTTCTCGTAAAGTTAATAGAATTGGAACAAACTATACTATTAATAATTAGCCACTGAAATTATGTTTCTTCTATTCGGAATTTGGGTGTTATTTTCGATGAGAAGCTTCCTTTCTGTGACCACATAAACTCTATTTCAATAAAGGTATTTAAACTTGTTGGTTTCGTACTAGGAATTGCAAATATTTCTCATTTATTAACAAGATTAGTGTACTGTTGCTTAGTTCGAACTATTTTGGAATACTGTTCAGTTATTTGGTCACCCTATTTTCAGAATAATTATTGATACCATAGAAAGGGATTAGCATAAATTTTTGAGATATTGTGCTTACCGTGTCCGCACTACTATTGAACATCATGATTATTCCTGTATCGAACAACAATTAACTTTACCCTCACTCAAGAACCGTCGTGATATGCTCAGGAGCTATATTTATATATAAGATCATACATGGATTTATGTTGATTGTGCAAACCTGTTAAGCCAGAACACTTTATATGTTCCCCCCACCCATCAAGCTCTAGGTTACCACAATGTTTTGAATATTCCTTTCCACAGAACGACCCCTATGGTATGTCCTATTGTACCATCGGTTTATAATAAAATCTAATGGCGCTATCTCACCCTACATCGAAAGATGTCCATTCCAAAACAACGTTCATATGTGTACGTAGATACGAAATGGTTCGATATATTCTGGCACCATCTTATTAAATTAATGCCCTTTGCCACATTTGAACAAAACTCTAAAATAATTAAACCGGATGACTGTGTAAAATAGTTAAAAAAAAAAACGAAAATTGTATGTTAGTCCACATTTGAGAAACCATGCCATCGATAGTTATCATCAAAAATTCCATAGCTTCCAATAAATATTTGCCAACTACTTATATTAGAAATACTCTACTGTTCTTCCAATTCTTATGAGAACCAATACAATCGACATTCATATTTAATATATTTATCTGAATTCGTGCATATAATTCCGACAAAATGGCTGACGGAACTTTATACACCATTGTTTTCTATCAACCAACCCGGATACGAAATTGATTAAATGGATTCTCAACACAACTAAACCGGACAGGTGTGAGAAAACCCTGTAATCCAAGGTCACTTCTATTCTTCCTGAATGTGGCATAATGTATGTCTACCCTTTCGCGACAGGGCCCGTGCTGACTCATTCACATTGCGACCTACCCTCATAACATATTCGACAAGAACCACCACTAAATAACTGCAAAACTAGGAAGATATTGAGTATGTCCGCGTATGACCAAACCAGAGCCGGAGTGTATCGTTTTGCATCAGTTGTACGTTTGAGTTATATCTACCCATGAATATATTTTTATCGATATAATAGTATATTGAAAAATTTTCTTTGGGGTATATTTTTTATAATTTTCATTTCCAAGGGTAACATCTTGATTGATATAAATAGAATACATACTTTTTAAACTATTTAATTGTAAACCTGCGTCTTTCACTGAACTTTCACTGATATAAAGTATAGAAAAAAAATGGTGATTGAAAATTGAAAAGGTAGTCTATTTGTTGTATTAGCTTAAAAAATTGTGTCAGCTTGTTTAAAAATTCCCTTAGGATCCCTATTCTCCTATTCCGTATTTCAAGTAGGTATTCTACACAAACTTTTTTGTTGGTCCCTGCATAATTTGTAAAAATAATTTGAAATTCTTAAATCTTTTAATGCATGTGAAATGTAGTAGTTGGTATTTGGTTGAATAATTATTACCTACCTCCCGACTTTTTAATATCAAGGGATATGATATCAAATTAATACTTACCGACATTCTCGGAAGCCAATGGGATTGTACTTCCAATAATGACACACTCCCAATAATGTATGAAACATTCTTCTTGTAGATAATACTCATCTTATTAACGTAACAAGTCGCCAGAGCTTGCCGGATTTCCATCCTACTTGACTGTTGGATTTGATCTATTGACAAGGACACTGTTCGCCATACATTGTACCGGACGGTGCTGTAGACGGACGAATGTAATATAACACCAAAAAAAACATCACCAGGATCAGAGCGGAATAACCAACAAAGCTTCCTAAAGCACGAAGGAGAAAGTATAAAACCCTAGAGATGACAAAATGAGTACAAAAACTGCACTGGCCTAGATACCAGACGCATGGATGCAAAAAAATTATTGCACTGCAAGATACACAAGACGCATGGAGAAATAGCATAAGTGATACCAATGTTCAAGAAAGGAGATAAAGAGACCCCCAACAATTATAGAGGTATAAAACTACTGAACACCGCACTTAAGCTTACCATAATAGTCCTAACCAACAAAATCAATAATCTAACAACTTTATCAAACTGAACAACAAGTGATTTAGATCCGGAAGATCCTGCGTAGACGGCGTATTTGTAAGGCGAAAGGCTTTCGGATCACATCCCCGTCGAAGACGTCTTAAGCTCCGTACAGTGTATCAAAGAAAACATACCAATCAAAAATATTATACAAACCTATCGAAAACATGTTACTTCCATAATTGAATACAGTAAAGGACAAAATGGAAAACTAACTACAATGTATACCAGTACAACAAAGCGGACCCGTCATAGACAGGGAGCTCGTTAAGCCCCCACTCTCTCTTTAAATATAATAATAGGACGAAATATAGGAAGCCTGTACGTAAATTTCGTGGCTACAGAATGGGGAAACAAAGAAATCAAAATGTTATGCTGACGCATTAATCGCTGAGACAGAAGTCGAGCTCCAAAGATTAACACACATCTTTAAGAATACAACAACATGGGCCAAGAAATAGAATATTGATAATATTCAGCAGAAAAATACCAAATTGTATTTACATACATCTATATACCCACTACGATGTAAATCGAATTTGATGGGAAAATAATAAAGCAGGATGCAAGGTTTGAGATATCTGGGAATACTACAACTAGTTACGGGACGATGTTGAAAGAAGAAGTACGACAACAAAGCTTAAAACAAGTAAAGCTGTAGGATCTCTTAATGACACAATCTGGAAGAACAAACACATAACACAAGTCAACAAAAACAAGAATCTATAAAGCTGCAATTAGACCTATATTAAACCCCATACACGGCGAAGACAAGACCTGACAAATCCAAAACGAGACGACTACTAGAAACAACAGCAGGATAGAAAATCCACTCCGGACGAGCTATCAGGGAAAGTCTGTTAGATAGAGGGAGAGAAGTGAAAAACATAAGAGAGTCGAGTGCAATATAGAAGCCATAAACTGGACGAGTGACAAACGGAAACAGGAGTGGAACGTACACATTAGTAAAATGACAGTGGATAGGATAGTAGGAATAAGCACCGACAGATTAAGTCACCCAATGGCCGAACGAAAGTATTTGACAGACCGAAAGAAAAAGATGGTAGCGGACAATTTACTAACAATTTAGGAGGCTAATATATGAAGAAGGAAACATGCTTTGACAGCCTACATACAAGAAGAAAGAAGTGGCAATTTGCAGTAGGGACACATGAATAATAATGTATTTTCTACATGCTAGCAAAATCAATTGGTATCTTGTAGGGGAATTTAGCACGGAAAATATGTCTATTGCGATTATATGGTTTTCATCTCTTTTTGGGACTCTTGAAATGAAACACTGAGATCATATATACGGGTTCATCCATTCCTTTACGGTTTTTCGTCCTTATCCTTAATAAACCTTTTCGTTTACTAAAACATGATAGTTAACTTGCTAGCACAAGTATGCGGCGTATAGAATAACCTATGAGATTTGGGTTTCTTCGAAGGATGCTCAAGATCTCTTGGACAGAGCACAATGACAACAACTAGGTTGCTAAGAAGAATGGGTACTGAGAGAGAACTCATAAATATTGTAAAAGTACAGAAGAAACGAGTTATCTAGGACATATCTCTGAGGAGAAAAATACTAACTATCCTACGACTTATATTGGAAGAAAAGTGGTCGGTAGAATGAGGGCACAGGAAGAAGTAAATGCTTCCCCTGGTTGAAGAATGTAAGGAGACTGGACAGGCAGTGGGACTCAGCCATTACGATACTAATGAACAGCTCAAGATAGAGAGCAATTTGCTGTAGTTATAGCCAACCTTCAGGTATGGAGAGGCACCATTAAAAAGTTAACTATCTTCATTAGCTGAGGTCAGCCATATATTACTAAGCTCGTTTGCGATTTCAGTCATTTCTCTCCCTGGTTCTTTTTATTTTTTAATTTCGTTAGAGCTTTCTTTCTCTTTGATTTTGTTATTGTTGCGTTAATCTCAGATTTGATGTTGTATCCTCGGGAGTTCAGGAGTTGCTGTTAGTTTTCAATTGTCCAATTGAGTTGTTGAGGTATGTTATAAACAATAAAGTTGGTAATGACAATAGAAGTTAAACAGTGAAAATATGAGAAGATACCGAAGCTGGGAAGACATTTTGATATTCTCATGACTAGCAAAGATATGCGAGAATTTATCTGAAGCTCATACTGCATTTCACAAAAAAGTTATAGAAAACAGGCAGTGACCCCATAGGGACAAATGAAAATATTGCTAACAATGCATAATCAATGAATGATTTATTATAGTGATATTCAACAAAAACTGATAGAAAACAATAAGTAGAAGAACTCCATTTCGTGATAACCCGACAAAAAACGTAGAAAAAAAGCTGTAAATGTACAGATAAAATACCAGCAGAATTATAATACTCTCTCAAAAATAGGGCTGGAGCTAATCCCATTATCGTTATATATAATACTAGGGTATTATTTTGAATGATTTGTCAATTAGAAAGAGGAGTCCAGACAGAGATCGCATTTTATCTCTGTGGATATACTTCAAAACATTGTGACGGGCCACAACATTATTAAACAGGGCTTCAAAGAAACAACTCAATTGAAATAAAAATCTGTGGTGTTTCTATTACATAACTTACAATACTCGCAGATGACTACGGTTCTACCAGCAAACACCTATAATTACTTAAAACGCTTAAAATCTTAATAATTTACACGGTTAACCACTTCAAAGATTACCAATATAATCCACCCTGAGTTGCAAAATATATATTGACTGGATTGATCCTCCAGAACTTCGTTGTTCCCTACCAATTAACAGCTTTCTTTTATATAACTAGAAAATTCCTTGTGCACACGATATAAATCTGAACTTAAAATTAGAATAGTCTAAAGTGTAACATGTAGTTGTACAAAAATGTACAAAGGAAAAAAGTATCCTAGACTTAAAAATCTATAGATATACTCATTGTTACAATTGGTATGCACAAGGAACCTAATTCCTTCTCGCAGTAATTACTTCTAGAGATCGAATTAATAGATGATGACGGGCCAATGAGAATAGCTACGTCAGCTAACTGGATAGATTATTCCAGGTATAAAGCAGTGACAAAAAAAATGATAACACCTACGAAAGTTTAACGATAAGGTTGGCTTCAGAATATAACTATAATTGGAATAGACGAAGAGGGGATATCTAGAAATTTGATGAAATTAAATTTTAGTCGGACACATATGGGAAATATAAACGTCCACAGGACGTAAATGTCAAAGTCAAAATGGAAAAATGTCAAAAGATCGGACAAAGCTAGCAGAAGATAGAAAGACCCCTTTTTTATTGAGCTGATGTATATGTAAATATTGTTGCGCACGATTTACATCAGTTTTCATTGTATAGCTGTTCATTAGTAACTAAAATTTTTTTTTCCTGTTTTCATTCTTTCAGTTTCATTCTGACACAAATGTTAGTATAGAACACTAATGATCCTCTTTGTAAGTGCTTACATCCTCTTCCGCATGTAAAGTGGGCATATATAGATTGAAACGATCACGAGGCAATTTTGACATTCTTATCCCGACTAAAACCCGTTACACGTTAATGATACACAATTTGGGTTTTCCCGCAAAGGCCTAGGGAATATACTGATTCAAAGTTGCCTGGACGTCCATCAAGATATATAACATATGCCATTATTGTAGATAATTGTAGCATTCGATAAAGCAGTACGACATAAACAATAATGTATGTCCCTGAATCAAAAGAGATGGACTACATACGACCCTTCAGGATCATATTAAATTTCTTACTATTACTAGCGAGCAAAAAGTACGTGTTAACACAAACAGCTGTCAGAGAATATTGAAATAAGAGTGGGAGTAAGATCAGGGATGCGTATTTGTCCGCCAATTATTTATAATGCCTACTCCGACTAGCAGATCCTGAAAAACGCTCTTTGAGGGTGAAACAGCGACGAACAAGTGGATCAAATCTATGCAATATCTAGGGAACAACTGAATAACTCCTCAAATGCATTACATACAGGATGATCAAATCAGATAGAAAAGTGGGTTCGAGCAAAATTTCAACAAAATGAGAAGAGTGCTACATGATACAAGGGATTTAATATTGGAAACTAAGAGTTAGGTTGGCGAGGTGCACTGCTGTTTTTTCGCACTTTATTATATTGGAATGGGAATCTAGTGGACCTTGAAATGGGCGCATCAATGAAAAAAACTGGAATCATTGCGAGCTTTGGGTGTATAGATGAATCTGAAAATAATCTTGAATTGACTGAAAATTTTAAATATAATTTAAAACAAGAAAATTAGAATATCTCGGACATACATTACACGTGGAGGATATATACACCTTGCTACCAACTGATTATGGCCAGGGATAAGATCCAAGAGGAAAGAGAAGCATAGGGAGCTGCGTAGAATGTCATCGGCTTGCGCCAACCTAAGAGACGTGGTTACGGATGTACCACTCTCATTAGATGTACCTCTCTTCTTGGATGAACTCTTCTTAGATGAACTCTCTTAAAATGAACATTTTCAGAGCAAAACCGTCTGAAGAAGTCCGAATAGTGCTATTATGATTAGCCGACCTCCGCCACGGAGATGGCACTAACCGCTCAAGAAGAAGAAGATCCGACTATACCCTTTATCGATTTCTTTGTCCTATACGTGGGAATGCAGCTAAAATACTTTGAGTCTTTACATTTGTATTTAATGCCGTTTTTTCTCTACCTACCGTCTGTCATAATGTTTGCTTTTTTTTGTCGCTAGCATATCTAGATTGACGCATATGTTCTCGATATGGAATCAATTTACCATATATTAGTGTTTTCCAGTTTTGCAAAAAGCCTAATCGAAATAGGATTACTAGTGTTTCTATGTGTTTATTATTTTTTCTTGCGAAATCCCCACGGATCAACCTGACTTTTCATTTAATAATAAAATCATGAAACCATGAAAACAAAAAACTTTTGTCTTCTTTATATTTTTAAATTCAATTATTTTTGTGTACTATTTTTTTAACCAGTCTAAATTTCCCAAACGATCACATTTCTTTGTGGGACGGATCCAACGCAAGGACTTTAAATTTCATACATTAGTCGGGGCCGTTTCTGTTGTGTGTGTTACGGACAAGCAGAAACCCATATCCGCATTCCGCAAATTCTCGACATGTAGTGAAAATGAATGGGCAAATATGTGGGCTGAGGATTATTTGCGATAATCACCCCCTAAGGCACTACAAACTCTTCTTCCCATTTAGAAAAAGAATGTTCTGGAATTGGTATTAAAAATTATTGAATGCCGGGCTTTCATTGGTTCATCAGATTGATGACGTTTACTTCAGAATTGTTTTTAAAAGAGACTGAATGTTCGGTAACGTTATTGTCTCCTTATTCTTTCCTTCTCATTATTTAATAAGTACAGGATTGGGGGAAAGTTATGCTAAATATGAGGTAAACAAAATTACCAATAAAACGTATAGTCCCCTATTTCCAGTTCTATTAGTAAGTAAAATAGATGCAATTACGTGATCATAAAATGGCGTAAGATAAAAGAAAAAGAAAAAAGCATATTTTTTTTTCAAAATAAAAGACATTTCATAGTTAAACACAATACGCATACGTCTGCAGAAAAAAATTATTTTTCTCTTCTTATGGTTTACATGCATAATAACTACTATTGTTATGTTACTAAACGCGGCAAAGTTTACCATGGGAATTAAGTACAGACATATACTTTTCATATAATATTGCATGTTTAGATACAAAATACACACTTACCGTAATATATAGTTCAATATATTGTCCTCCTATGACAGCTCCATTGAAGGAGGAGGAAAACACTTTAGAAAAAAAATACATCATCGGTGGTGACTTTAAATACAAAGCAATACCCACTTTGGCTCTATGTTTACAAACAACTAGGAAAATAACTAGTATCAGCTAATAAAGAACAAAAGGGTGAAGTAATATTGGTCACCATACTAGCCTACCGGATCAGATGTCGGCTAGGAACATGAACTCTAGATCATATCACCGATAATTTTATACTATGAGTCGATACAGTGATCAAAGAAAAGAGTTCAGATCCAATCATTGACTAATAAAGAACAGACTTGCAAGAGCTTCAAAATAAACCTTTGAACATCAATTGATGACGAATTAGAAGTTTTTATAACAAATTATCCAACAGGTAGCTTGGGAAAATACTCCCACAATAACTTCCGAGAAACAAATAAAGGGAACGAGCTATTCCAAACAAAAAACAAGAGAACTCATAGTAGGAAAAAAGAAAGTTAAGTCAAAAAATGGCACCAAGTGTACAGAGCTCCCCGAGGACCGCAACTCGGTCTAAATAATGCTACACAAAAAACTATAATAGGGCGAGATACAGAATATAAAAAAATCCAACGATTGATTCCTTTTAAGTAATAAAACAGGCTGACACAGTGAACTCACAGATATTCGTTATGAAGCGCAACACAAAGAATGAGAGACCAATTATTCATTCTCGCTCCTATCAAGTCTGGGAAAACGGCAACTGGGCTAGAAGTAACGAACAGAAAGCAAGAACCGATTTGCAGATCATTTAGAAAGACACATTCAAACACAACGACAATGATGGGTGAGAGAACTGATGAGTAGGGCAGAACCATTCCAAATCGACGAAAGAGAACGTTGAGAATCATTTAGAGAGGTATAACAGAGATACAAGAGAATAATAAATCCTAAATAAGCACTAGGATATGAGCATATAACAGGAGACATATTAAAATATCATACCAAGACAAGCCATAGTTAAGCTGACACACCTAATAAATGCTGCTTTATACGATGGAGATATGTCCCAGGACTCTGGAAAGACTAGCTCGAATCAATATGATCGCCCAACCAGCAGTAACCCTAGTAATTGCAGTGATATCCGTACGACCAATATCACCTCCTTGCCGGTGATGATCAAAACGTATTCTTAAAAACTTCTATCTGAAAAGATTAAACCAATAATAGAAAGAAAAATCTTATACCTAAATCATCAATTCTGGTTTATGTAATAAACATCTACTATAGATCAAGTTCACCAGAATAACGATATAATAGATAAAATATTAGAGAAAATGAAAAGTCTGCTCTACAATCTAGCTTGGACACAACACTGGCATTTGACTAAAATCTAACAAAGAGGGTTTAACTAATAAACTAAGAATGTACTTGTCTAAAAAGTATTCAGAAATACTTAGATCATACATTAAAAAATATACATTTCAGAGTAAACCAAGAAGAAGTGTACACCGACTTATAGGGGAGATCAAAGCTGGCGTACCACCAGGGAGTGTCTTATGGTCCGTCCTGTACCTAGTATATACGTGTGATATTTCAGAGCTAGAACAAAAACCCTATTGCCACCATCTGGCGGATGATACAGCCATATTAGACTCTAGTGAAGAAGCGACTGATTAAGTTGAGACTAATCAGTAAATACATAACATGGACCAGAAAATGGCGGTAAAATTAAAAATAGAGGACTGACATCTGCACACATTAACTTTACAAATAAAAGAGAATAGAAAATTTCCTAGTGGGGCGTCACACTTGAGACTGCGCTGGAATGTCCTGTCAAAAATAAAAGTAGGGGAGCTTGATAAGATAGAAGTATAAGAAATGGTATTGGCTGATTGCAAAAAATTTAACATTATCAATTTCATAATAAAATTCTCCATCTACAAGCAAGATCTGAGGCCAGTATGGGTATATGGGTGCCAACTCTTCTTGGCCTGTACCCAGAGCTAGTAAATCCATATATATATCATGAGATTTCAAAAATATAAGTATTAAGGATTATTCTTGATGGCTCCTTGGTATATCCCCGTCACAGCAACCTCCACCAATACCGTGGGGTATGGGAAACTGTAACTAATGATCAAGCAGAACAGCAGCAAGTCACGAGAAAGGCTGCATAGTCATGTGAATCGTCGACGCGATATCCAGTGCTCTTGACAACACTGTCTAAAAGACGACGACCCCTCATAAGCGACAAAACCATTTGAGTCCTATTTATGAGACTAACAAAAATTCAGGAAATTTGGTTTTAGCATTTCTCCCAATCTAATCCTCACAGATTACAAGAAAAAATCTGAATTATGGTTTCGAAATTAGTTTTCGGATTTAATTATCAGATGTCGCTATTTGTGTCTTTACGATGCCATGTTAGAGGCTTGGATCCTAAGACAGAAAAGATATTATTTTCACTTTCAAGAGCAACTGTGAATAGCCGATCTTAAAGAGCCTTTGTAGGGCGAAACTACGTATAAGGCGGATACTAGAGACGCACACCCGTACGTGAAAATCAAAATCTTAACTGTCTTTTGCCTCTCTTATATAAAATGACTTTATTCAATCAAAATGATTTTTATTTTAAATGGTACTTACCACATTTTGAATGTAAAGCCATGCTGCGGAACGTTATTTCATGGTCGTATTTTGATGTACACTGATTGAAAACTACGAGCGACCATTAAATGGTTTGCAATAATAAACTGCTTACTTGCATGGTTAGGAATTAAACTTGTATACAGCACTCAAACGGCCACTGGTTAACTCGACACATTCTGCTATGGAACATATTTTGTTAGTTGGTCGTTAACGACCCGTTGGGCATAAACTTGGTTAAGAGCCTATTTATGTTTATCTACAAACGAATCTACTATTTCGAGATTCGTGTCATTTAGCTCTACTGTTAAAATCTTCTGTAGCGATTTATCGCGCGTTTTACATTAATCTTTTTAATTTTCACCTACTAGCATGCTAGTTTTGATATGACATATTTGCTTATCCTTTTAGGGCGTCGTATTTGTTCAATTTGTTTATAATGATTGATAGTGGCTGTACGTGCCGTTTGGAGTCCTCTTTTTGTTTTACTTCTCTGTTGGTGGTGGTGGTACTTCCTTTGAGGACTGCTTGCCTTCTTCATTTTTATTGCGCTTCGCACTCGAATCCGTCATTGCTTGCTGTTTTTCTTTCTCTACTTTCTATTGCAGAGTATCTATTTGGATTTTCATTTGTTGTATTGTTCATCCATAAATTGTCAGTTTCTTTGTTGTTTCCTGTACCCAGGCGTTATAATAACATCTATTAATTTTGGACTTCTTGGTCAATTCCCACTTCAAAAGCCGTTAATTTTGTATGAAACACTTAATGTTGTCAGTTGGGAAAACATATTGACCTTTTTAACATTTCCTCACACCTCATCTCACACGCATAGTTCGAGATATTTGACTATAAAACATATTTAATAGTTTATCTAACTCTTTGTGAATATACAACTTTTATACTATTATTACAAAAAGGATTTTTCGTTCCTGTAACAGGATTATATTTATGAAGACCTAAAGTGGCAAGAGAGTGACAGCTTCGACAGAGCAATCCTAGTAATCGTAGTATTATACTGTATCCCCTAGACAGAAGAAGGCTCAAAAAGTGAAAGGGAATACCATTTAAGGACTAGAGAGTTCCGTGGTGGATAAATATTGATACTCTCCGAGTTATTTGTGAAAAAAAATTATTTTTTGACTTTGTTTAGGTTGTGTGTATTATAAATAATAATCGATTTCTTCAATATCGGTAACACAAATTCACGTAAAACCAATCCTCACTTTTATTGGCACTCACTAATCAAGCATCAAAAGTGTGCCAGCTACCTATACTCTTTTCTATAAATCTGTACCATATGAAGAAGAATCGGTTTCGTGCAGGACCGTATAAGGAATATTTCCAGTTTTACATATAAAAACCTCTTTTAATACCTCGTAATATAACTTAAACCTAGAAAATGTTTAGGATGGAAACTGACGGATAACAACAATAACCTACCTTAATGGATGCTGTCCATGAATACAGATCCTAGAATGAATTTGAAAAAAAACAAAAAAATGTAAATATATGATCATGGTCTAAATCAACAGATGCCTAACATCCATCTGATTGTTGAGATACTGTTATTTGACCGGTGGATATCTATCAAGTACTTAGAACAAGGATTACATCAAATGTAGACAAACCAACCGAATTTATAACGTATTGAAATAGCACGTGCATCATTCATTAAACTTAAAAAGTTTCTATTGTTGCCGGGATAATTATTTTGGTGTTACAGAAGAAACCTAGGAATAGTCATGTGGGGAGCTCGAAAACGTGAGTGGTAGCTAGATGAAATAGGAGATGAAGCTAAATAATATTGACTATCAAAAAGAAGAGAACTTGAGTACGTTAGATCATGTAAAAAGATGCTAAAAATACTCATTATTGTCGCAACCTTAATAAGCAAGGTAAAATTCCAACAGGAGTGAAAATGTGGAAAGCACGAAGAAATCTCGTGTCCTTAAGAACTTGAAGATACAGTTATATGCAAGAGTGCAGAACTATTAATCAGAATACATTTATTTTAAAGAAACGCTTTAATATATTATTATTAGTATCTGATAACTTTGTACTAAGATTAGTGATTTCTCATTTCTCTGAAATTAAAAACAATCACGTAAAAACCCAAAAAACAATTCCTGAGTTCAATTCCAGAAATACTTATTTGGAGATGGACTGCAATCAAAAATACTCTAATAGAGCTGAAAACAAGC
The DNA here is from genome assembly GCF_040954645.1 of Diabrotica undecimpunctata. Lineage (NCBI taxonomy): Eukaryota > Metazoa > Arthropoda > Insecta > Coleoptera > Chrysomelidae > Diabrotica > Diabrotica undecimpunctata. The sequence goes on from NW_027312042.1 coordinate 48,194, forward strand.
CAGTCTATTTCGCGAGCGTTATGTGAGAAGTTGGATACCACTTGGTACCCATAGATGTTTTTCATCCAACATTCTGGACGATATCGCTCTTCTTTCCAATCGGCTCTAAGTTTTCAGTAACGATACTACGTTTTTTGAACGATTCGGGTACCTAAATTTGGCGTTTTAAAATTTTCAAAACGGCTTTGCGTTTTCCTAGTTTTCCTCTTCCTAAATATTCCGTCTAATAGTATTTTTGTTCTTCCGAAAGCTATACCGTAATGAGTACTACTTAAGTACTCCACATGTTAGTTGGTAACCACAGCTCTCCTTCACACGTTTGCCAAATCAATAGCTCAAAAATTCTGAAAATATCGTTTATACAGACCAATGGGGGGGGGGGGTGTGGGGGGGAACACCAAATTAGACAACTTAGCTCAAACTAAACAATTTCTCGGAAGACCAAACACTATGGAATGACGTCTTATCTAAATCAAGGATTCTATTCACTGAAGAAGTAATAACCTACGCAAGAGTCCTTTTGAAAATTTGACCCCCACATTTTCATGGGAAATCTAAGAGAGAAAAGTTACAGTTCAGCAGCAGCAGTATGGAACTTTATCAACTTCTCATAGCAAGAACTCAGTTATAACAGTTCCGCATAAAACTTTGTTATTATTTTCTCGATAAATATTCCATATATCAACTGAAACCTAAGTGAAAGACATTATCCAGACCATGGCCTTCTATAACACCTACAAAATTATGTACCATTTATAAGCCTCCAATAGTTATAAAACCAATCGTAGTTTAGCAAAATTGGCCTTCTTATATATCTTATCTACCTTGGATACCCCTGTACCAGCATGTACAGGTCTAGGGTGACATGTACAAAAAAAAATGGTTCTACATAATATGCAGCTAAAATCTCTCTAAATAAGTAGGCCATATAAATGTAGATGGTCCCTGATGACTGTGCGCATGTCAAAATTAGGAGCCTGCTTATGACTCTGCTGATTCCTGTCTGTTTCCGCAGCAGACTTTAGTACTAGGCAATGCATGTCCGTTCAATATACAATTCTTCCTCTATGTGGGGTATACTGCGTATACTTTCCGATTGAGCAGTTATCATTTGTTCAGATCCAGACTTTTTCTCCGGTCTTAGACCTTGATTTGTGCCACTTCTGTGGCTTGGCTCTAGAACGAGTATTGGTAAGCTTAAAATCTTCTTCTCACGAAATTCATCAGCTCGTTTACCCTTGCCACGATAACTACTCCGGTGACCTGAAACTCACAGCAGTGTGACACTGTTATGGTGCGCCAGTCTGTCGAGTTCCTACTTGACATTTTCATCCTAGCTTAGAATTAAACTTAGCTCTGCGTAAATATACTCTGCCGAAATACAGAGTGTACTCTCCTAGCGGAAGAGACATATTTACCCACTTAAAAAGTGATATTTTAGGCTTATGTTTGGTATTCATATGGTCATAAATATCATCATTAGGGTATCACCTGCAGCAGCTAAAAATACCTTGAGATGTACGAGAGGTAGTGATTCCCGGCATTGCAAATTATCTTATGAAAGCATTCCTTTCTTAGGCAGTAAGATGGGAGCACCACTACATTATGGTTTAGAAAGTAAGAGATTTTTTAAACAATACATCTGAGGAATGGATTGATCAGGCGTGGATCTTTTAACCTGACCTACAAGTCAGTGACTCTAACAACCGGGGCGATATTCATAGTGGTAGGCATAATAAAAATGCAGTAGTTCAAGCGAAAGCGAAAAATAATAAATGAATTAAAGAAAACACGTCTAGCCGAGATCCCTTTCATTGCACACGACAAGCAGGTTTGTGCAGAGCAATCTGTAATTCAGTCATCAACGCTTGTAATAGTATGTAATAATCACAAGAGGTAACCGATTTGAAACATATGGGCGGGTATAATGGACATTATACAGTTTTGAATCGCATTTTATTTAAAACTTTTCAGTAAAGCGACCTTTTCCTCCATCCTATATAAGCTCCTGGAGGAGAAGTAATCGAAGAATTTCGTCTAAAAGATATAATGATATACGATTACGCGAGACATAATTAGTGAAAGAATATTAATGTTTATATTATTTAAGATAGAAAAATATAGAAAAATATATGTGGGAAAATCTACATTGGCACAAAAATGATATACAAAAGACTTCATATCTTCCACTTTTCACTAGCTAGCCAGTCCTGCACAACGAATACGGACATAAATCAGCATACCTCGTAAAAGAGCCATTGTCATACTGACCAAGAACACGGGTCTCCTTATAAATTTTAGTACACACCGATGACGATACTTACCTACAGTAATATGGAATTTTCGAAAGCCGCAATAGTTTCGGATATAACAAGTTCATAACTTTGCCACTACTAAGCGAAACCCTTTTGGGGTAGAATCACCTTAGTTTTCGGGGTTTGAGTATTCAATAATTACACTTCGGGTTAGGCCGAGTATTAGTTTCAGTTCATTATGTTTTTCGGATATATATAGCAGCATTTACATGATTTGTTCAAATAAAGTTAGTCCTGGAGACCCATTTCTACAGGGTATCAATTCAAGAATACAACGGTATATTTCCTTTTATATCTCATACATAAAATCGTGAGTTGACTTATCAATCTTTTGAAGAAAACATGTATAGTTACTTGAGCCCAAAATAAAATATAAAAAAATGTAGTCATAGCTTTTATTTAATAATTGAATAGTCATTATCTTTATACTTACTAATTTATTTTTCAATCTAACTTCTACATTAATCTTTTATCTATGTCTCCTTTTTCTCTTCTTTAATACCTCCAAAAAATGTTTTAGATTTTGTTTTCTATGCTCGTTCACATGTGTATTTTTGTATATTATTTAGCCCTCATGTTCCGCTTGCATATTGGTACTTTAGTCTTAATACTTCTTCTTATTTATTTGCTCACCTTGGCACATTTTCTATACTTAGGAAATATGTATACAGAACCTCGTACGCTTTCTATTTTTTCGTATTATTACATGTTATCCTAATCTTGTCTGATCCGAAACGAATCAACAAACCAGCTGTAACGCTTAGGAGTACAAAAGGTTGCAGTTTGTCGGGCCTGTAGAGGACACTGGTCAGAGAGAATACTGAGCGGATATTCTGTAGAAATTCTCCACAAAGAACACATGGAAAAATCTTTAATGGCGTACCATGTAAAAAAAGACCAGAGGAACTGCTTCATATAGGCAGCAGCCAAACTGAGAACGTCATAGGAATGTTGACCAGCATGGCATCATATATAAAGAATTTTTGATAAAATTAGGCATTTATCAATGAGTAAAACATTGTGAAAACTAAATAAAAATAGGACATGTACAATGGAGTAACAAGGACGGAATAATCAAGACAGTAGCTGTAAGGTCATGGCTACAGAACGGGGAAGCAAAGCAAATCCAAATATTTTGTTATGCAGACGACGGCCGCTATTAATCGCCGAGATAAGAAAACGAGCTCCACAGATTAACACACATCTTCAATACAACAACCCTAAGAAAGACAATTTGATAATATCAGCGCAGAATGAAAAACCAAATGTATGACATCTAAATACCCACTACGATAGTAAAATCGGAATTTGGTGGGAAAATAATAAAGCAGGAAGCAAGAGGTTAAGACATCTAGAAATAGATATAACATAGTTCTGAAGACGTTGAAGATGAAGTACATACAACAAAGCGTAAAAGCCATGTATAGTGGCGAGATCTCTTAATGACACAATCTGGAGAACAATCTCCTAAGACAAGACACAAAAACAAGATCTATAAAGCAGCAATTAGACCCTATATTTAACATACACCGGCGAAGGACAATGACCCTTACACATTGAAAAACGAGACGACTGCTAGAAACGACAGAGATGAAAATACTTCGACGACAATTTCAGGGAAAAGTCTGTTGGATAGGGAGAGGAAACGAAATCTTAAGAAGAGCATGAGCAATATAAAAAACATGAATTGGATGGGTGACAAAAACCGAAACAGGATTGGAACGGAAACACGATGAGTAGTAATGGCAGGGATAGGAAGTAGTACGAATACCATAGATAAGATCACCACAATGGACGAAGGACAGTATAGACAGACCAAGAAAAGATGGTGCGATAATTTGAACAATTTGGGAGGCTAATATTGAGAAGAACTGGCTTTGTAACAAGTCTACATATCAGAAAGAAAGAGCTAGGGGAAGAAGAAGATGATTTAGCTCAGATCCCTGCCGGCTTAATTTTCAAAAGTATATAATTTTTCTAAGAATGTTTCACCACACAACGAAGGCGAAGTAACAACATTTTGTGTTTACTTCTTCTCTACAAGCTGTCTATCTTCTTGTGACTTCGTATTCAGCAGCGACCACATTGTCCATCGTATTATATTTCAAACAGCTCGAAATAGATCAGTTGACGTTGAGACCATTTCCTAATGATTAGCGAGCCAGCATACTCACATCTACGTTCAGACCACTCTCTTGCCCCAATCTTGCCATTTGGCACGAATGGTACTTCGTGTTTATTATTGGGGACTATAACTCATTACACTTCACCATTCCTGTTATTACCGGTTTCTTCACTCTCTGAATAGATATTTCGTTCATTATCGCTGCTTATATCTGATCCTTCATTACTGCTGTTACCTTCCTCTCCTCTTCGTCGCTAATTTGAATTCCTCCTTTACTTCCATCTTCGCACTTTCCAGGAATAATAGTCATGCTGCAAAACGGTATGGAGTCAGTTATATTATTTACAGCTTCTTCTTACTCTTTTCACTAAGAAGCAATCTACTTCTCTTATCAGTTGAAAAGTGAAAAGTTTATCATAATGTATAAGTAATTCTGATCACATAATAAATATTCCGGTATAGGACCAACGGCTCTACTAAATTATAGTTTGTCAAAAAAAACCCCTTAAATTTGCAATTTCTATTTAATATAATTATTTAATTAAATCTACTTGTAATAGTGTTAAGTCTGCAAATTTAATTCCCATTAAATTAATTTAATTAAGACTCAGTGACCCTGCACGTGCTCACAAATATAAAATGTGAGGTAGTGATTTCCATGGTTTTGATATCAGAGTGCCTAATTGGCAACAGTACACTATGAGAATTACTGAAATATCTCACTTGTATAGTAAACAGCTTTTCTTCTAGACTTATTTCAATCCCCCCTATTTGATTTATCAAAGGAGACGAGAATAAACCACCTCCACACAGAAGGTGACGACAAACGAGAAAACAGAATATTGAGGAGGAAGAGGTAAAGAAAGCATTAAGGGAAATTAAAAAATAGAAAATCACCAGGAGAGGACAGAATATCGATTGACTACTAAAGTACGGAGGACCAGATCTTTACGCAACAACTATTGAAAACTAATCCCAAAAAGTATAGACAAAACAGAATTCCTCAAGATTGCAGATCAAGCAACCTAATATCCTGCTCTTCAAATAGGGAGACAAATCGGACCCGTAACATTCTAGAGGGGAATTAATTTATTAAACATCAACACTATAATTATACAACCAAGTGACCACAATTAAACTGAATGAAATTATAACACTTGTGAAGACCAACAAGGTTTTAGGTCGGGAAGATCATGGAACCATAAGCTATATTTATTAATGGGGAAAGTGCAAGAAAATCATTAGAACAACAACAATCCGGCATATCCTATGTTCGCATAGCAACTTAAGGAGGCATTTGACCCGTGGTCAAATTAAAAGGTTATCCATCTTATTGTACGCAAGAGAGACACCCTCATAGAATAATCAAAACGATCTATAATATCCTACCAAAACAACACAATAAAAGTACAAAAGTAGAAGAAGAAACTAACCTACCCTATTAAACGCTCCAACTATGTTAAGTACAGGAGAGTCCTTGAGTAAGAAATAAAAGTACGAACTAACAAAAGGATCACCAAATGGAAAGAAAAACAACTTAATATATCTATGCTATTGGCAGGACAACCCGAATACTACTCTCTCAAAGTAGCAGCATGTATTTAGCAACGTATGGCGGTACCAATTTGTATATAACCGTCAGAAAAATTTAACATTTTAATTTCCAAAAAAAAAAAAGACAAAATGGCATGGGTTATAACACACATATTACTAGATGTAAATTGCAGGTGGAAGGTCAGATTAATAGAACAAGTGATGGAGTATAAATATCTAGGCATTACATTATCTAGCTACTGAAAGCTCAAAACTGAAGTAGAAGGTCAAGTGAATAGAGTAAACAGAGCTGCAGGGTGCTGAATGAAACAATCTGTGGAAATAAAAATATCGGGAAAAAGAATGAAAGGGCAGAAAATTTACAAACCAGTCATCAGACCAATAATGGACATACACGAGCGGAAACACGACCTGACACCGAGCGGACAAAAGGATGAGTAGAACAGCAGAACTTAAAACACGTGAAAAAGTTCGATGTATAGACACTATGGGACAGAAGCTATAAGTACAGATATACCGACGTAGATGCAAGGTAGAGAACATTAAGAGTCTGGGTAAAGAAATAGAAGAAATAGAATCTAACCGATCATATAGGTCGAATGACAACGAAATTATAGTCGTAAAGAAGGCCAAGAGACGTTTCCCAATAGGAAGAACATTTTAAAACAGGACAGAGTCATGATACACATAAAAAGAAGAAGTATGTGAAAATGGGGATGCATTTTGTATACCATCATGTAAACATCACCTAGGGGGCACCACAAATAATGTTACCCTACAGTGTGTCAAAGGATTACATGCTATTATTAATATAGCTGTTATGTTTAAATATAATCAAAAGTCATCCTTTGATGAGCTTCCCAATATATTATTTATTATATTTTTGGGTCGCTATATGTACTCAGTAGTGATGTAACGAATGTCATTTTTGAAAAATGCAGCGAACGCGAATGCGACTAGATATCTTTGCAACTTAAATAGTTATACTCGCCTCGCACCATGGTCTTCTCCGTACACAGAAAATAAGTGCGAATTTTGTATTTAAAAGTGTGATCAAAGACTTATTAACATGAGTAAAATCAAATTATAGTACGAAATATGGTACTTATTTTACATTTTAGAATATGCTACCTTGATAAATAGCCCTTTTATATGATCGGGACGTAATGTTTTTCAAATCAATAGAGTCTTCATGTATTTATGCATCGTGCAAATATCAAGAATTCCCCAACTAGCTTCTGAAGAGGTGGATCATTACTTGAAGAACTTACAACGGTTTACTAGGCACAATTTGAAGAAGTAACCAAAAGAATTATATGGGGTCAATGTTCTCCTATTTACTGCTCGTGATTTCCCTTAATCGCCACTGTAGAAAAAGTTGTTATGAGCTTGATTCATCCGTTGAATACATTGGTGATCCGATTACCCGTCTTGAAAGACGAGCTCCATTGTTGCAATCTTACGATTCTAAGAATTTTCATATATTTTTATGTTTTCTAATGAGAAATTAATTTGATATAAAAGGGTAAATAAATCTGAATCTAATACTAATTACATCATGACGATTACCAAATATTAGAATAAGAGTTGAGGGCCTGATAATCTGAATGGACAAATGTGCACGGTATATTTTAATTGTGGTCACCTAATATTATCTTCTAATTGTTTTTATTTCTGTAATTTATCCATTCGCAAACATTACGCACAAAATTTGTGCGACTACAAATGCTAATCTGAATATACATAAATGCGCGATATATTCGCGCATACGATGCGAATGCGTATATTTCGATAACATCACTAGTACATCAGTCTATCCATATTTTTTACGCAGTTATTTATCCCATCGTTTTACCAGATAATATATAGTGTAATAAAATAAACATTGAAATAGTGTACTGTAAAGCATCTGTTGAAGTAAATATTAACTAACTGTTTCCAAAACTAATATGTCAAAACTTATAATAGATGTGTAAAAACCGTTGTAAAGCCAAATTGTTTGTTTCCTAGTAAAGTACTTATGACGCAAATACCATAATACACCCCAAATATAGTCAGGCTTTTTTCCAATTTCCGAAGCAATCTTACATATTAAAATATCGGCTGCCTCAAATTTAATCCCGCTAAGACAATCACCAATCAACCGATCTTGTCCGTCTATACAAAACAGGTAACCAAAATATATGCCAAAACGGTACCCCGGCAGCCCTAATACACTTGCTGTCAGTATACGTGTATACCGTTGTGTACGGAAACACCCCGCAATTTTGCCAATTCACCGCAAAACCGCTTTGAATTTGCCTGCAATCGGAAATAGAAGTGGGGTAGCCTAGCTTTTTCCTATTAGGTCAACGAAATTGCAAGGAATCAGTTGCCAAAGATTTGACAAATAAATCCAAAAAATTTTCGGATATTTCATTTAGTCTACAACTTGTGTTAATCAGTAGTAGTTGCTGTAGTTACCTACCGGTTTAGATAATCCTTTCGTGTTTTCTTGGAAAAGTGTGAGTTTTGTGAAATATTGATCTAGTATCTTTGGTGGGGTGCACACTTGTTTAATACAAACTTAACATAATATATAATTTACGTAACTTGTAATCATGATCAAAAATTGTTTCTTGTGATTGTATAAAGTGGAGTACTATCAACCATATATAAGTTGAGTATGCGGTCTATATTCGTTGGTACTGTATTAATAAGTAGTGTAATTGAATTGCATTGGTTTAGTGGAATCAATTAATTTCTGAATGTTTCCCTGGTTTTGATATAGTTACACGAGTTTTTCTATATTATGTTCTTATTTTTTTACTTCAAGAATGTACCGATATCTATGAAAAGTAAGACGTTACATTCGATTATAGATAACCCTCTGTTGATAGATACCTATGAGGATATAGTTTTTTCTTATTTGCTTATATTACTTATAATATTCTGAATAATTTTAGAGTTTTTCTCTCCTGATTTTAATATTCTCTTCCTCTTCATTTATTTTCTATTACCTTATAAGCTCCTAGTTTAAACAGCTGTCTAAATAGGAGATTCAAAAGAATTACTGCCTTTCTGCCTACGGCCTATTGAATAATTTCAAAAAATTTATTCGGCAATCATTATCTTCTAAATAGTTCTTGATGGGCAGTGTGTAAACTGATTACGTTTACATCATTTTGTTCAATATATTTCAATGTTTCCATTTTTTTTGCGTTGGTTTATAATAATATTCCATGTATAGATTTCATCATAGAAAATTTATGTAAAGCGAGATTTTTAGACAGATCACAAATACAATTGGTCAGAGTGAGATCATCATCATACATCCAGCCTTATTATGCGTCAAAGTTAACACAAGGCCAGTCCTAATTTCCTCCAGTTCTACGGGTCTTAATCTTCCTGCAGCCAATTCCCAGCGATTCTTCTGACGTCGCCTTGTTCATCGCGTAGATGGTCACCACTGCCTCTTTTTTTGGCCATCGCCCTGTCATTTATCTGGAATCATGACCCACACTCCCACCCAGTTCCCAGCTTTAGCCGATGTAATGACACTCTGTGACATCTGTGGATCGCCTATCCTTATTATTGCCTTTCATTTGTAACCTCTGTCTCTGAGAAGCACTCTAAGTAGCAAGTGCGTTCACCCATTGGTCTTGCGCTACTCTAAGTTTGTTTGTTGTAGCCTGTGTTAAGGATAAGTGTTTCGCGTCATAAGTATATGACTATATAGGCACAGAATTGGGTCACTGACGTCCGTTCTATTTTCAAATAATTTGGAGATATACTCTCTTGAAGATGCCTGATAGAGCTCCACATGCGGCTCATGTTAACGTGATAGTTCTTTGCATCTTTAGCGCAGTTTGGTTCTCCTTGAACTGATTACATGGATTCATGTTTTATGACTGATCATATTTCCATTACAGTCGGCCATTCGGATTTTCAGAATTCATTAGATTAGTCATGTATGATGTGTCTTTCTATAAAATATTATATTCAAACCAACGTCATATAAGCATAGTCCAATCTCTCTTATGTTATGATGATTAGGTCGGGGAGCCTTCACCGTGTGCGACATTGATTCCTTAGGTCTTCCACTCTATTTTTTTGAAGCATGTGCCAGAACTGTGCCGCAAAAGACGTTTGGGTGTCTCCATGCCCAGATCGTCTTTTGATTTTTATATATTTTATATCTTTGTAGATAGTCCTTACGCGTCTATGGTTGCATTATTGTAAATATTCGTGATCTGTTTGCGGAGTACCAAATAATGTATGCCGGTACTTTCCGTCTCAATTACGCTGATAATGTTCTATTGTAGCGAATTGTATTCGATCGATTTTTTTATAATTCATTATTATGCATTGGAGGTGGTCGGTTGGTGCCAAATTTTTTCCAAAAACTGGCCTGTTCCCTAGCATGGTAAAATCTAATTTTGTTTCAGTCTATTATGCCATTTAATGCGCTACATTAGTGTTAGCTTGTTTTTCAGGCAGTTTTTAATTTAATTCGTAGAGTAAAAATGTGATGTCTAGAAACGTATTTGATCGAGAGTAATAAATCGTGCCCTAAGTACCGCTATGCTAGGACCTACCCGTGACCGACCCCAATCTATGTAAGCGCTCAGGTTCTGTGACGCTCACCTCAACATTTTACTGTAGACAGATAAAAAATACAATCGCCAGTATAGAAGCTACGCTCTACAAAAACTGAGATGTAAGCCTCTATTTTTCCTAGAATGCAACTTTTCTATCGAATAGTATATTGGATACAGAAGCCTCCTTTTGGTCTAAACTCTATCCGAGATTAATATATCTTATAGTTGTATTGAGACACCCTGTATAATTGTATACTACAAGTATCTACCACTCAAATTAAGAAGCCATAAAAAGTGCGTTGTAAAAAAATGTTTAAGAACAAGTTTTGATTTTTGGGATCAAATCACTGTTACTTGAATAATAATACTTCTATTAAAAGATCTAAAGTGATTAAAAATACACTATTCTAGCTACAAGTACGCTAATCATTTCTATTAAACAATAGTTTAAACATGTCGCCTTTATCTACCAATATTATAGTATAGAGGCTTTTTTTAATGTTAATTCTCCATTAGTCCTGAGTCACTTATAATGCGTACCTTCACTTTTAAATAAGTCCATAAAAAATTGCATGTGCAGTTATTACAAATTAGTTCTGTACAAATAATTGTTCATCTTTCAAAAAAGGCGATTTTGTTGTTTAGGGACGCTAATTTTCTTACGTAAAACATGTGATAGTTTGCTAATATCATAATTGGAGCACTTAAAGAATTTCTAATAGTTATAATTTATGAGAATTTTCATATTTCTTTATATTATATGAAACGTGGGTCTATACCATTCAATTGAGGAGATTTTAGTGTATAGGGATTAGAGTAGTAAATTTAAATGAACAGATCAATCAAGTCATTACTGATTCTAAAAGGAAGATAAACGAATGCGTCCATTCCCTTTGTTCAGCGTATATCATGATCTTTCGTTTTCCACTGGAGGTTGTATTTCCGGAGTCAGGCTTGTTTGTCTGTTCGCTGACAGTGCCTGTTTTGGTCTCTAATTTAGCTACTAGGACCGAAGTATGTTTTATCTCGAAAGTTCATCAGCTCTTTCAGTTCCGGGTATTTCTCGGTGACCAGAGGCTGTCCATACCAGTGTAAATACCATCATTGTTCCTGTTGTAAGTTTTTCTGCACCTGATCCAGCTTGCAAGTTACTAGCATGCCTGTATACCAAGTGCTACCCATGTAGCCTATATTTTCGAACAATAATTTCTAAAATTTGACTATGTGATGTAAAAATGACTTTATAACAACAAAAAATGGACAATATCTCGGACACAACTACCAAGTGAATTTATCGATAAAAGAGTGTGCAAAATTTAAGAGGGAATCGATCCAACTAGTTTTTTGAGATACAGTGAACCCTGACATAAAAAAAAGTATTCCGAGAAAAACGCGTTCTTAAAATACTCGCCCATGTATCGTCTATTTCAGGCCCTTATAAGCGACGTGCTTTCTACTAAAATATCTAGAGCATCTTTTTACTCCTGCCTTCGACGTACACTGTCTTTTCTGTTGCATCTGTCTATAGCTATATTTATACTAGAAATTCGATTATCTGCGCGAGTGCATAATTATGAGAACTTGTACACCTCTGAGATAGCGCGTC
>NW_027312043.1:0-60066 GCF_040954645.1 Diabrotica undecimpunctata
CGCGCTATCTCAGAGTATTAAGATGGTTCGGGCATGTTCAACGTCGAAACAATAATTACCCAATACGAAGAATTTATGTGTTTCGTAGGTCATAATTATGGAATATTCATTATATGATGTGTTACATAATGAAAATACATGTAAAACACATAAGAATTAATTATTACAGAATATATATTTTGTCTGAAAAGTGAAAAACTCTACTTTTTATTATTAAACATTATTTCGGAACATTTGTTTTGGTGCTTACTGTATACCTTAAAGAAAATGTTCCAATTTAGTTTACAAAAAGTGACCATTAGTCATAAAATAAATTTATCAAGCAGGAAAAGTAAATACTTTTTTTTCTTCGATTTCATATAACAGAAGAATAGTTCTAGTTTTAACACACATATGTGTATCATTAAAAGAGTCTTAGTTACGACCGCACCAGGGGGCTGGTTATCTCCCTCCTCTCCGCCCAAAGTTCAAAAGTTTAATTCAAGTTTTTATGAGACGGATACTTAGACCCCATCAAGGAAACCGTGTTAACACAAATGGATAACGAAGATTTCCTCCCCGGGGCTGAAGTTCGGGGACCTCCGAGCGCTGACGACCCAATAAGCCCCGTTTTGGATAGCGCAGGCCGTATAAAGGGTATGGCCAGACATCCGGAAAGAGGTCTAGCCTATTCTGGCAGAACCAATGCCCCTGCGAGTGCGTCTCCAGATGGGGGTGGGGCTCTCTAAGTCTACTGCAGTTACGTCCCACAACCGCACGTCGAGCTAGAGGCTGGTCGTACTAAACTTGCAGAACCTCCTACAGAGGTTAGGTGGAATGTAGAGCTCGTCAATAAGACCTCAACCCGTTGACCACTGCGACTTATGGACTCATCTCGCTTATAGTAGCGCCGCTACTGACGTCTCAAACAACGACCACGTACTTACGTATGGAATGAAGGGCAGATGGCGCCCTGCGTTCGTTGCTGCGATGTCGAAACTCTTTTTCATCCCTTTAGTGGCCTCTTACGACAGACAGGTACCAGCGCCCTAGCAGTATTCATTTCGACCGTTCGCTCGTAGGAAGCTACTGGGACAGCCGTTTTAACGCACATAAGGTTTCAATTGGTTAAACTGTTTTGAACATCTTTAGATTATAACATCTTTGACTATTTACAAGCTAATTTCTTGTTTTATATTTTAGAAAAGTTTTCCTGTAAGAACTGTGATAAAAGAAAAAACACTAATATTGAACAGGCAACGTCCACCGACGACATCCCTAGATTAGGTGTTGATACTCAGACTCAAACTTCCGTTAAAGAAGAACGCTCACCGACACCGAGGCAACCAAATAAAATCGAAAAAATTTGCCCTGTTTGTAGGAAACAATTTGAGGATGAAGTGAAATTTGAAATTTTTGAAGACCATGTCAATAGCCATTTTCATCTTGACGTTAGTTCTTTTGAATTAATTTAAAGTAGGCATGTGTTTTCGTTGGCTGTCGTGTGCCTTAAGGGGAAGCAGGGGTAAAGAGGTCCATAAAATATGTTTACACTAACAGATCTGGTATTGTTTTTAAGGCCTTAATTATTAATTGAATGAAGTCTGTATACAATTTAGGCAGATCCATGAGTGTTTAAAAAGTTGGTGGTTACTTGATGAAAATTGGGGTTCAATAATATAACATAAAATATAACACTGATTTTAAATTCCAAAGAACATAGTCAACTTGACCTGTAAGAGGATCCAGTTTCATAGTTTTCCGTTATTTCGTTTCCTATATATTTAATTTCTGGGTTTGTCGGTCTGTTATAAATGCAACACTTAATTATTGCTTAAAACGTTTCTGCTATTTGCCATTTTCAATAAGCATTTTAATTATTTAAACATTGCATAATACACAATTTTATTTTATGTCTGCACATGTTGATAGTTTAACATGGAATGAAAAAGTGGTGCTGACTTTGGGTCTTGTGGGATCTTGGGTTTAAGTTTTGAAAAATATTTTCCTGATTTTTTTGACGATTTATGTCTTACGTTGATGTCATATTTTGCCAACATTTCCGACATTTGTACAAAGAATCTATTAATTTGCCATTCTTTTGATTTTTAAAATGTACAGATTTTGGAAAAAACAAAACTACAACAAAATATGCATATTGGAGATGATTCACATAAAAAAACATCAAAAATCTATCAATAATAGGACTGATATTAAAGATCTTTCCAATATGTATCATAATTTAATAAATTGAGTTGTTTTTAAATGCACCATTGGCAGATATTTAAAATACGACCCTGAACCACTCGTACTTTGAAGTACCTGTCAGATGTTAGTTAGTACACAAATATTGTTAGTTCAAAATTGCCATTCTCTAGCAGCTGAAACATGTCATTGTGACTATATTCTGTGGAAATTAAAGATCAATGAGCACAAATAAGGATAAGAGTGAGAAAGTGCCAAGTTTAGGTGGAGTGGGATTGGTTTGTTTTACATTCTACACTCATCATTCCTTGAGTCCTTGGCAGGACGTGACACTCAAAATATTTTTAGCTTGCGATCCTATGCCGGATGGATGGCTTCATGTAAGGATTTTCCAACCAAAGTCTTCATTTGGTCTGCCCATCGTGTTGGAGATCTTCCTCTTGGTCCTCGGTCTACAATCTTTTTTTTCTAACAAACTACCAATAGTTCCATGGTCACCGTTCTTCTGGTTATGTGGCCGAAATAATTTGGCCGCGTATGTAGCAATGGGTAAAATTAGGGCATTGACAACCTGATCTTAGGCTTACTTGTTATTGTTCGGTCTTTTCATATTTTAATTAATTTAGCTAATAATAGAACAAGTGATGGAAACTGAATACTTGAGAATAAAACGATCAAGCTACGGAAAAGTGGAAGAAGTACAAAAACAAGTGAACATGGCAAACAGAGCAGCAGGATGTCTCAACAACACAATCAGGAGAAACAAATACCTCACAACGGAAACTAAAACCAGGATATATAAATCAACAATAAGACCGATAATGACGTACACAGCGGAAACAAGAGCAGATACGGTGAAAACACAAAGACTACTGGAAACAACAGAAATGAAAGTCTTACGAAAAATAACAAACCAAACTCTAAGAGACAGAGTAACAAGTGAGGAAATACAAGCGAGATGTGGTATAGAGGAAATAAACGCGTGGACAAAAAAAAGAAAAGTGGAATGGAATCAACACATCGAAAGAATGATAGAAAATAGAATACTACGAATAGCAAGAGACAAATCGCCAAATGAAAGAAGATCATTGTGACGACCGAGGAAAAGGTGGTTAGACAGAGTCAATTGAGGCTAAAAACCGAAGTAAAACAAGCATTAAGCCTATTTATAAAGTAGGAAGAAGAAGAATTCATTTAGATGTTGCGATTTGGACCACTGATTTATCTGCCTCTGATGTTGTATACGTTAATATATGCCGATAATGTGATTAATTCCAAGCAAATTATTGCTCCATCAATTGAGTGAGAGGGGGAAATAAATAAAGAAAAACAAAATGCTTTTATCGAGCATTTCGCTGACACACAAACTTGATATAAGTAAGTATATGTTGATGGAATTTATACACTTAAAATAAAAAATATGATACACAAGTTTGAATGAAGGAGACGCATATTTAGAAGCAAAAATATTGAAACAGAAATTAATATAAAGAAAGAAAAACTATTTTTAAACTGGCTCTACAAAAATGAAAAAGGAATTATAAATGGCCAAATTGTTAAACAGATTTTGCTGTACAAATCATAGAATTTTGTAGACAGCACCAGCGTAAAAAATTATACATAAATTACGTGGTGTGAAGAAAATGATCACCGAGAACAGTACGGCATGTATGGCATTTACAAAAACATCGACGGTAGCTAGATATATTTTTTCCATTTGAACAATTGGTAAATCCAATATTTTAGTTTTAGAATCTAAACTGACTGGAGAGTGACATACGTGCATGGATATCAAATATGTTTATTTATGCATTTACTCGAACTGGTTCTATAAGTAAGAAATTGTGGGCGTTTGAAATGTGGTGGTATCATACGATTCTTGGAAAATATCTTGCATGCAGAGTACAAAACGAGAGTGTCTTCTTCTAATAAATAAACAACTTACTATAAAAAACGCAGAATCCAATATTTTACGAAAATATCTTATTATCATTGTTGAGATTATTGATAAACATCATCATCAGTTGGCGCTACAGCCCTTCGTGAGCCTTGGCCCTGCTTCAAAACATTCTTCCATCCTTCCCTATCGAGTGTCTGTCTTCTATAGCCCCTCACTCCAATCTCCCTCAGATCTTCCTGTACATCCTCCAGATATCTGAGTTTAGGTCGCCCCCTTCTTCTTCTTCCGACCGGCCTGTTTAGATAGTTATTTTAGTGGGATCACTCTCATCCATCCGCATAACGTGGCCCACCCACCTTAGGCGGTTTATTTTGATGGGCTTCACAATATCTGCATCGCCAAAAAGTATTATTGAATTATTGTATAAGTAAGTATTATATTGATAAACACAAAATCAAAAATCTGAGACTAGAAGTGAAGAGAACTTCGAAGAAGACGAAGAACCTTTGCTATCAAACAAAACATAAGAGAATAAGAATTATGGACGTATTAGCTCATAACCAGTAATATTGGTAGTATATTAAGGAAAGCTACTATATTCTCATATATGAGCTGCTTAACGCCATCAAATGTGTATCAATGAATGAGTATTTACCGAACCCTATCTCTCAACCTATTAGTCACTTATCGACCGACTAGATTTTACTTATCACTTCCATTCCAATCTGCTGACCCTTTGGATTTGATACTGGATTTTAAATATTTCTTTAGCTAGCCCGTGATTCCAATCATTCTAGAAAATTACACACACCAAAATGTGTCTGCCAGTCCGCTGAGCCATGGAACCGGCATTAAAGAAAGCACAAGAGAATATTTTGGACATGTAAAATGGTATCTACACTTCAGTAGATGGAAAAAACGGGTGCAAACACGGCTCTTTTTAAATATTTTATTGTGATATACAACAAATTCCAAAGTAAATGAACATCTGGTTTCAATAATTTTTAAAAATGGCATAAAAAACTTCTTCCCAATTTTGCTTAATTGTTTGCAAAGCAACGTGGGTAGCAACATATAAAATATATAAACTGTTTATGTTGTCGCATCGTCTGTAGAAGGTATGTCGTTTCCAAACTCCAATACTAATAAAAATATTACCAAATCGTAATTTATAAAGTTCTTTCAGGTTTTTAATTTCGTCTTATACTACAGGTCACATTTTTACTGATAATATCTATAAATATATAATACGAAGTGCATATTATATTTGTGTTATAAACATTTGTGTTTATATAAAATCTATCGTACACAAAAGAAATTCAGTTTTAAGATATTTATATATTTGAATTTTCCCATGAAGATACATATTAGTTCATTGTTGCTGTTATCAATGAACTTTAATAACACAAATAATTACTGGTATATTATGATAACAATTACAAATAAAAATACATTTTTATTAATCAATTCAATGATTAATAAACTTCATACTTAATGCGATTCGATGGTGCGAATAAAAAAAAATTGTTGTTAGTAGTAGCTTACAGTAATGAAACAAAAAATCGAAGAAACGAAGGCCTTGTGGCTATTAGAAAAATGTGCAAAAATAGAAAGATTAGAAAAACAGCATGATAGCTTTAACATATGCAGAAAAATTAAAGCAGCAGCTGGTTTATAAAAGAACAAAAGTATTGGAAACATAATGGACAAAAATAACAAAATAATCCGAAGTGCAGAAGAAATAAATAGATGGAAAGAATAGAAATGGACAAAGGAGAAATTGAAAAAGCACTAACACGAATAAAAACTAATAAAGGCATGGTACTAAATGAAACACCTATAGAAATCTTAAGACTACTAGCAGAACCAATTTATGTACTAGTAGAATTATTCAATGAAATCTACGATAGTGAGGAAATTCCGAAAGAATGGGTAATATCTGAGTTGGTCCCATTACCTGAAAAACCCAACGCAATGAAATGTGAAGAATATAGAATGATCACCTTGATGAACCATTCATTAAAAGTCTTGTTGTGAGTGGTATGAACGTATCTACAAAAAACTTGTTGTTCTTCTTCCTGTTTATAAGCAATTCTGCTTGTTCATTGGCGGATTAATACGTCTATGGAAGGTTGTGACTCCGTCTTTTGCGCGGTCGTCCGAGACTTCTTTTGCCGATTGGTGACTTATCTCTTGCTATTTTGACGACACGGGTCTCCTCCATTCTGCTTGTGTGGTTACTCCATTCTTTTTTTCTGTTTTGTGTCCATTAATTTATACACTTTACGTTATATTTTCTTCTAATGTCTTCACTTCTCTTTCGATCTCTCAGCGTATTTCCTATAATTCTTCTCAGTACTATCATCTCTGTCGTTTCCAGTAGCCTTTGTGTTGTGGCTGTGTCGGGTCTTGTTTCTGATGTCATTATTGGTCTTACACTGGCTTTATAAATTCTTGACTTATCTCAGTGTTAATGTGTCTATTTCGCCATATAGTGTTAAGGCATCCTGCCAGTCTATTTGCTTTTTATACTTGATCTCTCAATTCTTTGTCCAGGTCTCCATAGCTGGACAGTAATTCCAGGTATTTTATTTCCATTACTTATTCAATACTGATGCCATCAATTTCTATTTTACATCTTGTTGGTTCTTTGCTGACTACTATTGTTTTAGTTTTCTGTGATGAGATTGTCATATTAAATTCTTTTGCTCTTATGTTAAATCTGTGGACCAGTCTTTGCAGAGTACAGTGCACAGATTCTAAATGTGCCGGTGGGAGATGGCTTCTATGCGCTGTATTATAGTCGATGTATGAGAGAAAGTTTTCAAAATAATGAAATAACCAATAATAATATAAAATTTGTTATTTCATTATTTCGAAAACTTTTTTTCTCATACCCCAACTATAATACAACGCATAGAAGCCATCTCCCACCGGCATGTTTAGAATCTGTGCACTGTATCTTCATCTTGGGCTATCAATATTGCGTCGTCTGCGTAACAGAATATTTTTATTTCTTTGTTTCCCATTCTTTATCCTCTTTCTTTGTTAACGCTTTTGATGATTTCGTCCATGATTAAATTGAAGAATATGGGGTTCAATGAGTCCCCTTATCTTACTCCGCTACCTATTTCTATAGGTTCTGTAAGTTGTCCATCTATTCTGACTTCCATTTTGTTGTTTTGGTAGATGTTTTCGATAGTTTTTATAATATTTAGGGAAACTTCTCTATTATACTTTCTTCTTAAGGTGCCTTCTCCATTACTGAAGGTTGGCTATAACTACAGCAAATTGCTCTCTATCTTGAGCTGTTCTTAGTATCGAATGTGTGTCCATGCCTGTCCAGTCTCTTACATTCTTCATTGTATTTTTCTCCTCTGTAAATATGTCGTAGATAACTCGTTTTTTCTGTTTTTTACAATATTTAGGAGTTCTCTCTCAGTACCCATTCTTCTTAGCACCTCGTTCTTGGTCACGTGCTCTGTCCAAGAGATCTTCAGCATCCTTATTCTGTCAAACGCTTTCTTTAGGTCAATCAGATACATAAATGCTGGTCTATTATACTCTAGTGATTTCACAGTAATTTGCTCTATAACAAATATTGCATCAGTACCCGATCTTCCAGTACGAAATCCCTGTTGTTCATCTGCTAAACCTCTGATTTATTAGCACTTGTAAAATTTTGGTTGTAAGTTTTAGGGTAGTATTTAAAAAGTGTATCTCTATAGTTTCCTGGCTGTTTTTTATCTCTTTTTTTTTTGAATAGTAGAATTAGTTCGCTCGTTCTCCATTCTTCCGGTATCTTATTGTATTTTATAATTTTATTAATTAATGTTGTTAATTGTTCTGTCATTGCTGCTTCATAATATTTCAGTAATTCGTTTGGTATCCCGTCTTCACCTGCTGCTTTTCTGTACTTCAGCCTTTCAAGTATTTTCCGAACTTCCTGTACATTTATATTAAGTTCTTCATTTGTGGTAATTTCTTGTGTTTCCGGTCCTAGCGTCGTTTGTTCTTCCTCTGCATAGAACTTTTTTAGGTAGTCAATCCACGTATCCTTTTCTATGTGTTTTGGTTCGATTATTTCCTTTACCTCGGTTCTTTGACCTCCTTCGAAAAGCGTTCCCAGTGATCATTTTTTATTTTTCTTACAAGTGCATGTGTTTTGTTTCTAATTGTCTTGGAATTATGATATGCCTCTTGTGTTTTGGTTGACATGTATTTCAGGTAAGCTTTTTCTCTTCTTTGCATTTTTCCTTCACTTCTGTACAAAACCGTGGAGTTCTTCGCCTTGGGAACGATTTATTTTTATTTATATTTCTTTCACCAAAAACTTCCTTGGTAGAGACTAAGATATTAGACTTAATTTTTGCCCACTTTCTTTTACTTCATCACTTTCTGTGATATATGTGTTTCTGCTTTTTTCGGTTATTCTTTTTTGGAATAGGTATCTTGTGGAGTCATCCTGTAAGCTTTTGACTTTTATCTTTGTGGTGTATTCTGGTATTTTGTTATCACATATATGTGTTTTCATTCGGATTTTGCAAAAAACCCATTTTATGATTGCTTCCTATTTCTGTTGATGTTAGTGCTCTTACATCCAAGATTTGGAAGGAGTGTAACTCTCTATCCGACAGAATATAGTCTATCATAGATCTTTGTACTCTACTGTTTTCAAAAGTGTATTTGTACAAAAAACTATACGATAGAATAAAAGGAAACCAACTGGGATTTAGAAAACACTTTGGCACTGGAGAGGCATTATTTACTGTACAAACTTCGAACAGTATCGAGATGCCAACTGGAACGTATTCATACGTCTAGTTGACTTCGAAAGCCTTCGACAGAATATAACACAGAAGAATGCAAACATATTGCGGAACACAGAAATAGATGATCAGGATGTGAGAACCATTACCAATTTATACCGATATGAGAAAGTCATAACACGAGTAGACCAACAAAAATCTAAATAGATGCATATAAAACGAATTTATGCCCTTGTGTACGTCAATATATAACTTTATTAGAGTAAATCAATTTAGAACGAGACTTGGGTTCCACAAGTGACCTTCAAATTGAACATTTTTTGAATTAAGAAAATTATACCAAACTATTTTTAATTGATATGATTCCAACCGACAAAATGATCGAAAGATCAGTATTCATTCAGTGACATCTTTGAAGTGTTAGTTCTATCGAACATACTTGCGTCCCTCACTGTTTCATTGCCACAATTTATTTAACAAATACCGTCAAAATGCATTTTTTAAATTTGTGCAACAAAATTCCACCGTAATTATCGTTTGTTATACATTAAAGGTCTTGTTTAGACGAGTAATGTAAAAATAATAGGTTTAACTTTGGCAAGATATACATTTTGCTTTTTTGATATAATTAGTTTGATATACTCCTGCTTCCTCTTGACCTAAGATTGGTTGAAGCTACTTTATATTTGGACAATGCAAAGCAATTATTGTTGTGCAATATTTATTTTTGTCTTACTAATGTTTGTCTAATTAAATAAATTACTCGGTAGATGCTGCTATTAACTATTATACATGGCAATGATCTTCTTAGATGTACCATTTTTACCGCTATCTGAAAATATAAAGAAATATAACATAAAGTTGACTGAGGACCTAGCAACTGTCATTTCAGATAATCCACTTTTTATATTTTGTAATGAAGGAGCGTACTTGTAAAAAAACGCGCTATCTCAGAGTAACATAGTATTGATACTTTATTTTCAATTGGAATAGACAGAGAGATCTTTTATATCGGTAACACCGCTACATTAACTCGTCAGCAGAGCCGGAATAAGGTCCCACCGAATTCACCAGTTGTGCCGAGCTTGCCGCTTTATATCAGTTTATAACGTTCTTCGCCGTTTTCTGATTTCCAGTTTCTATTGGTCTCGGTCTTTCAGAAGCTACTCTTCTCTTCCTCTCGCTTTTATATCCTTATCGACTCCTTCTCTCACAACTTAATCTCGGTCTGCCGTTCTATCGTCTTTGTTGCGGTGTCCAGTTTAATACTTTTGGGATTCTGCTGTGATCCATTCTTTGTATGTACCCGTACCATCTTGGTTGATTCTGATGTCCTCTGTTATTCGATGTTTAACGCCCATTATTTCTTAAATTCTCTCGTTTCTTGCTCTGCCTAATCTTGATTTGCCAACCGTTCTCCTCCAATAATCATTATTCGGTGGTAAAAACGATGGTCAGAATACAAAACAAATAGCAACTAGAGTTGGACAAGATAATTTACCAATAATAAAATAATTTTTTTTTTCGTCTTCATAGAGGGGGGTCTGGAATCTTCAAAAGACATCTCAGTCCAGGACGCCGCCTGACTGACCTTAGTCCAGGATTCGTTCTTCGTACTCCCGGCGATAGTTCCGTAGGTACTTTAAAATGCCGAGTCTACGCCGAACGCCTACCTGCTAAACCAGACCCTCCTCTGTCATCCAGCGATCCGGAAGCGGAATGGCCGCTGTAAGGCCGACATAACTTCCGAAGCACTACCTTCATTCATTTACAGACTGTCAGCAAGGAGACTCCCTATCGTGTTCCAGGAAGCGCGTGGAAGACCCTCATCGCTCCTAGTGCGGCATCACTCCCAGACGGGCATTTCCTCCTTTCCCACAGTCTGACTCACGCAGTCTAACTCATACAGTCTAACTCACTTTTCTAGCTTCAACTTCCAGCATCTTTTCCTCTTACCTTTACCTTGTCTTTCTTCATCTTCCTTTTCTTAATCACTGCATGGATATAGTTGTGTACGCTAGTCCAGCCTGCTTGATTTTCAATCATTCTCTCAATCATTTCCCTCACTGTAACAAAATTCACACTTGTCTCTCTTTCCAATCTGTTCCTTTCTACTATCCATCTGTTGCAATCTAACATCGTATGTATCACAGTTCCAGAATCCAGTTGTGCTGAATGCGCTTGATGTCATCTGACCACCTTGTTGGAGGACGTCCTCGATTACGATAAGCATTATGTCTAGGTCTCCATTCCAGAATTTTACTACTGTATTTACTAGTAAATATAAAATAAGGAATATTGAAATCACGAGAGCGTATGGGTATATACATCGACATCCTGAAAACTACACAATGCAAAAGGCTGAAATGGTATGGCCATGTCGAAGAGATGAATGATTAATTATGGCCAAAGCGAATGGTTCAGGGGATCCTCACCAACCAAGAAAAGCGATAAACCAAGAAGATCGTGAAGACAAGTAATCGGTGCAATGGAAGATTAGCTTTACAAGCATGTGATAACAATTGCACAGGAATGTAAGGGCTGTACCCGAGGATCGTTTAGATGGGGGTCTGGAAGTCTTTCAAGAGTGATTAGTAATATATTTAAAACAAAAATATTGTCGTTATTACTACCATAATACGCATACGGAAGTAAATTTTGATACTTATATTTGGTTGCAACATAACGGTTGTCCTGCGTATAATTCTACCTGACTAATTCTTGACTTTTGTCAATGAAACTTTTTCTTGGCGGCGAAAACCGACGAAACTAACAATTTATTAGCCATCTCGAGCTCCCAAATTTGGACCCAAATGATGTTTCTCTATGCAGATATATCGATAGCAAAATTTATGATCTTAGTCTTGGACTAACACTTAAAGTTATCGAAGTTTTCAAATCTGATATAGGAAACAAAAGAGGATTATTTGATAAACGTTTAGGAATTTGTGAAGCTGAAAGAAGTAGCATTTTGAACCGTTATTAAATTAGGCAGTCGAAGTCAATATTTAAAATCAGAAATTCTTTTTGTTTCTTATTAGAATATTGTTTTAGCTAGAAGTACGATTAATAGTTAATAAAGAAAAATTTGGTAAATTAAAGCGATCTAATATCTTACATTCCATGTTGAAATGCTATTACGTGTAACACGTACCCTCCAGCGATCAACAACACGGCAATGACCCTATCTACCAAAACAACGAGCGGGAGTTGGCGGAGTTGCAAAACATACCTCTGGTATGTTCATTTCTTGTATTTTCACCCTATATAGTATATTTAAAAGAGAATTACAGATAAAAAACCAGGTGACTTTAAAAATTTTATGGTTTTTAAATATTTAGAATATTTTGTATTACATTACTAGTAGTACAATTGCTTAAGTTAATTGAAAGAATTTATTATACACATGTTTATATACATTTTTTAAAACATTTAGTATTGCACTGCATTGTCGTAATTTAAAATAGCTTTTAATAATGTTCTTTGCATCTCTGCCTTGCAATGAATGCTGTTTTCTTTTCGATTCGAAATTTTAATCTCTATCAAAAACTAAAATTAACCTCATTTAAATCAATCATGATTATGTAGTTTTTATTTGAGATGTGTATCTATTATCCAAGAACGCGAGATATAAAGTCACAAATTTAGCGGAAAACGGAGAATTAATAGGTTTTAGGAAGAATGTCTTATTTTTATAATAGTAAAAATATTTTATATCATTAGAACATTTATTCGATTTTCCTACATCCATCCATGCTTGTGTATTACTTAGAACAAGGATTCATCAACTTTTGCACTTAAAGGCTTGGTATTTTGTCACAGCGCCCTAGTCATATTCAAAAATGTGTTGCACAAGGTGTGTGCTTCATAATCTTCCTAGTACATAGTATCAAACTACAATCCTTTATTGAAAACGACTATATTGACACTTCCTCGGTGTCCAGGCACACAATTGAAAATAATGAAATGTGAGGCTGTTAAATAGAGAAGAATATATTATTATTAAAGAAAAATAAGGAAACAAAGACAAGCTGATGGGTGAAATATTGCCAAGGGAATGGGAATTTAAAGCTTTTTAAGTTGAAAAGTTATAGTTGGTAGGATATTCATTTTTGGACAAATAAATTTTGAATCTACTATGGTTTCTCGACATTTTCTTTCGGAAAGTATTTTGCAAATCATTTAGAGAGCTTCGATGACAGCAATATGTATTTGTTAGTGCCTTGCTAAAACATTCAGTGTGTTAAATATGGCGCATAAATGTGCTAGTTTTAGTAAAAAGTATGGTTCGATAAAGTATCTGCAGTAGGCATATTTTTCTTCGTTAAGAAAAGTGTGAATTTCTATATGTAACCTGAATTCACGGCATGAGACATTTCCACGTGAATACGATCTTAAATTGGAGTATATAGCAAGTATTTATGTTTGTTACATACATACGATTCTTTACTGAGAATAAGCGCGCTTTTGAGCAAAGTGTAAGTAAGAAATAAGGTTCATCTTTTTTGTCATAGCGTCATACAGTTGCGAACCAAATTCCTTGCTTTTTATTTTGTCTATTTGGTCATTAGATCCTCACCCATAAGATGGATTTTTTGATTAATAGTTATTGAACATAGGTTACTTTGTAATTAGTTTGTAGCCGATCATAGCCGATTCTATGTATTCTTGAGATGTATATATACAGACGAATGTTGAGGATTCCATGGGTACAAAGAGTTACTAATGTTGAGGTACTTCGTCGCATGTGTAGACAAAAAGAATTACTAAGAATAATCAAAGAGAGGAAAATGCAATACTTGGGTCATGTGTTGAGAGGCGAAAGATATGAATTACTTCAAGTTATACTGCAAGGAGAAGTACAGGGCAAAAGATCAGTAGGAAGACGCCAGAACTCGTGGCTGAAAGACCTGAGGAGATGGTTCGACCGCTCATCCGCAGAGATCTTTCGCGCAGCAGTTTCCAAAACTACAATTGCCATTTGGATCGCCAACCTTCGAAAGGAGACGGCGCAATGAGAAGAAGCCGATTCTATTATAATACTAACCATGTTGAGAGCAGGCCATAAAATTAGTTCTGCAATTCTTCATTATGAATTATGCACTTCATTGCCTTGAAAGTTGCCACTATACTTAAAAAATTTTCAATTGAAAGTGATTAATTGGCAACATCGCACTTAAAGCGAACAAACTATATTATCCTTATCAACTTTGCAAAGGCGTGCCAAAATAATATTGTAATTATCTATTTAAACACATAAGTAATTACGTAGAAATTAAATCTAACGCCGATATAATTATTAAATTATCATGTGTGTTTTGACAGGTATCTTGTAGTTGTCTAACAAAATAAAGTAAAATTGTATTGTTATTATAGCGTGCCTAGTACTTCAAAAAACAGAAAACTTTGCAAAATAATTACCCAAGTTATGCTTATGAATTTTCGGAATCCAGTGACTCGTCCGTAGAGGAATCCCCAGTCACACTTAAGTCTATTATTATTTCGTCGAAATCTCTACATTTTCTCTTCTTCCTTGATCACATGGGCTACGGCATTAGCCCAATCTTCGTTCCATTGCAAATTCTAACAAACTTTACATCAGAAATTTTATATGTCACGAGATACGTAACCCTTTACTTAAGCCCAGATTAATTCTATCGAGTTTAACTCGCAATGGTAAGGAGGAAGTCTCAAAATCGCCTTTAGCACGAGCCATTGTATCTACAACATGCTGGCGATATCTGTCAATTACACTTATAAACTCAGCCTTAACCATGTCCTCGGAACATGGAATTCCTTTTTGTCCTAACCAACTCTGCATGTCTGTTTTTCTGGTGGCCATAGTTGGCAGATGTTCTACTAATCGGCTGTGTTAAGAAGCGTTATCCATCACTATTACCGAAGTTAGCTTGACTCGTGAAAGAAGGGATTCAAACCATTTTTCAAAGCGTTGGCCGTCCATGTCTTCGTGGTAATCCCCCGTTGTTTAGATAAAAAAATTAGTGCACCATTGACTAAAAAGCCACTCTCACTACCCATATGGGCGACAATCAGTAATTGCCCTTTACCCGTTGGTCCTCGTAATCTTTGTTGATAAACCGTTCACAAATGCTGGACGATAACTTGTTACAGTAGTATCTTGCCAGATCTTGGATACTGTGTGACCAGCATTTACCCACGTTTCGTCGATAATAAAAAATCTTTTTGTGTCAAAACGAACCTCTCTAATAGGGCGAAGATATCTTCGTCGTCATGAGACTAAATCTTCTCTTCCCATTAAGACAGATTCACGGGATCGTTTGGCATATATAAATTTTAAATATTTTATTATTGTCCTTAACGTCCCTTTGGTCATTTTTGGAATGAGATCATTCTCCATTCATTATCTTTGTCCTAATGGATTCGAGGGTGGGCACTTTATTTTCAAAAAAGAAAGAATTTTTACAAAATTTTTCTGGTACTCGCCCAATTAAATTTTTTTCTACCACGACAATGTACTTTTGGAGCTTGGACAATACCGGTTATTTTTTTTTCACGTACAATGCGTTTAATTGTCGACACGAATAGTTCCGTTAAAAATGAACACTGATCTACAGCTTCCACTGTACAAAGTGTATTTTTTAAATTTTTATACACTCTACAGACAATCTGCTTTTTTTCTACCGACATAAACTTCCGCTTTCTTTGTGCATTTCTTGGGTCCTCTACGGTATCCATCTTAATGCTACAAAAATAATAAACATCAATCATATTATTCTGCTATTTTTCTGTTGTTTACTTACCTCAAACTCTACACACACTCAAAAATATTTTGCATATTTTCTGTAACGTCACTGAACGTTTCTCATTTGAAATTTTTTGCACTGATTTTTTTTGTCTACTAAAATAATGTACTTTATTGCTTGTTTTTTGTTTCTTAATCGTCGTAAAGATTCCAGTATTCATATTGCGTTCATTAGTTTTCGAAAACCGATATTTCTAAAAATTGGTTTGCGTTTTTATTCACTTTGTAGTGAACAATATGATTAGACAAGTGATATCTGAGTTCAACAGAGCTAGAATCGTTACTTTGATTGAGGAAGGCCACACACAAGTCGACGTTGCTGTCCGGGTTGGAGTTAATCAGAGTGATGTGTCTCGGATTGTGAAAAAGTATCGAGAGACGAATTCTGTAAGCGATCGTCCAAAAAGCGGAAGACCCAGAATTACTACCAATGTCCAAGAACGCTTTTTAACGTTAACTGCCCGGAGAAACCCCTCTATGACTGCCTTAGCTATTAGAAGAGAACTCCAGCAAGCTCATAATATTGTAATTTGCGATCAGACTATTAGAAACAGATTACATTCGGCGAATTTATTTACAAGAAGACCATTGTTTATACCAAAGCTTACGTTAGAGCAGAAAAGGACTCGACTGGAATGGGCCAATGAACATTTACAATGGCATGACAACAGATGGGGAAACGTGTTATTTTCTGATGATACCAAAATTAGCCTTTTGTTGGATATGTCGGATAATCGCCGAATTAGGATTTGGAGAAACCCAATTCGACAAGATAGACTTAACCAAACTGTCCAAAGAGTCCCATATCAAGGTGGCTCCATAATGTTTTGGGGCGGCATCATGCTAAATAATAAAACGCCTTTAATTCCTATTGTTGGTAACATGAATGGACAGATTTATATTAATACCATTCTTAGGCCTGTTGTACGCTTGTGGCGAGGAGCTGTTGGTCCAGAATTTATTTTTATGGACGACAATGCGCCTCCTCATCGTACGAGACATGTGGTAGATTTTTTAGAGACAGAAGATATCGTCAGATTACAATGGCCACCTTGCTCACCCGACCTCAATCACAGTGAGCACGGATGGGATATGCTCAAAAGAAAAATACAGTCCCGGCAGCCACCCCCAAGGACACTACAAGACCTTAGAATAGCAGCGATTGAAGAATGGGGCACCATGGACCAGAACTACATTAATACACTTATAAGAAGCATGGGACATCGCATTCAGTCTTGCACTGATGCAAGAGGTGGAAGTACGGCATACTAAGTATTAGTTCCTATATCTGTACATATTTAAAAAAATATATTTATAATACATATTATAAATAATAATAACAAATTGTTAATCCTTTAAATTTTGTTTATTGTTTTTTTCAAAACATACAATTTTATATATATAATAAAGTATTTTGTTAAAAAAAATAGATTTCACCAGATTTGGTGGATAATTTTGAAAATATTACACTATGCAAAACATTTTTGAGTGTGTGTATTTTAAAGTTAATAATAAAGACTATTTAATAAATATATTTACAAGAAACAGAACACACCACGCCGATGCACATGTAGAATGTGGAACGAATAAAATATGTCTCTCATTCCTTTAATTGAAAATTGTCGTAGTATAGTGCGTTACTGATTACTGAAGCTTATTGACTGAACACGTTTTTTGTTTTTGTAAATTTTGCAACCTCCTTTTAGTTCGACGAGTTAATTAAACACGCCGATATAGTAAAGTTTATTAAATCTCATAGAATTTGTTGGCTTGGGAACTTGCTACGAATAATCAATGAAAGAAATACAAAAAATATCACCGAAAGGATACCGGCCGAAAATAGACCAAGATGCCGCCCTAGAAAATGTTGGCTAGAGAGTGTCGAAAATGATCTAAGGATTATGGTAGTTCCGAATTTGAAAAAAGGTCACTAATGGCAGACAGAAATTGAATGCAATTGTTGATCAGGTTAAAACACCCAGAGTGTTGTAGCGCTAGAGAAAAAGATATTTCTGTTTATCGTATCACGTTCAGCTCACAGGTTTATAAATTTCAGGTATCTTATAATTGTCTCGATAATATTGCGGTTCTAAAATCTGTGGACGTGCATTTATATCATAAAAGCATTATGAAAAGATATAATTTAATGTTTATTAGTACAAATAATGTGCTGCAACGCATATTAAAAGAATGATGAAGTTTATAAATGTGAGTCGATTTTCTATAGGTAAAAAAATAGAAAGGAAAGACTTACTCCAATAAAAATAATAATAATAAAACCAATTGTGAGTAAGTCTGTCCGTTCTAATTGTTTTTACATTATTAAAAGATTTTGGTGGTGTCGTTTGGGTATCTGTGTTTCTCTAAAATTGGAATAATGTATGCCCATAAATCTATATGTACAATCATTTTCAATTTTCAAGCACTTCAGTCTTTAAACTGCTTAAGATTTCCGCAAACTCCGCGCTTCATTGTCTTTATATTAAAAGATATTTAAAATGAAATAAACTTCTTTTTTAATGGTTTTTCCTTTTTTAGAATATGTTTATTTCTTCGCCACATCCAACTTTTTGTGACTAAAGAAGAACTTGCCTTAATATCCAAAAATTTGATATGTTTATATTGAGATATATGATATGAGATATAAAATAAGATAAAGAAGCATGTATATAGTTAAAAATATAGCAATAAATATAGTAGTACCTATTAAAAGCGTTTCATTAATGGTTTCTTGTTCTCACTAATATAGAAAAGTTTTGCTGAGTTATCTTTTTTTGCTTTGTTGTACCGAGTATTTCCAGGGTACAGAGTAATTCTGATTCTTCCTAGCATACGGTACACCCTTTATCTTACCTAATTTCTGGATTGCTACGCTTTTTATTTCACATTCACATAAATTGTGGTTGTGGGGCTGTTTCTTCCGTAACAGAGGGTAAGTTTGGTACACTTGAAATTTCCGCGGGAGCTATATGTGCTTTCTGTAGTTTTCCGGGTTTGACTCCGCGTTGAGTAATTTTGGTTTTGATAAAAACCATTATATGGAAATTACAGGAATAACTTTGTTCCAATACTAAGGAATAACGAAAGCTAATTGATAAGATTAAAAGTTAATAGAATGGAAAAAATATTACAATATTATATATATATATATATATATATATATATATATATATATATATATACAAAGCACCAGGGGGTGATGAGATACCAGCAGAATTTCTAAAGTATGGGATAGCACTTCATTACCAAATATACCAGCTAATAACGCTTATATGGCAAAAAGAAAAATTCCAACAAGATAGGAGGAAAACATTAAAATGCTCAAGCACAAAAAGGAGACAAAACAACATGTGTTAACTAGAGGGGAATATCATTAAGCCATTAAGGCTAGGAATTTATCAAACCGATACACATATCCTCCTCATAGATTTCCGGATGGCATATGATACCGTTGAGAGAAATCAAGTATGGAATTCGATGACGAAACTCTATATACCTAAAGAACTCATTCAGATGACCAAAGTTTGTATGGAGTGTGGAGTATATAAAGTACTGGTGAACAATAAATTATCCACCAGTTTTCAAATAAACAACCGACTGAAGCAAGATGACGCTATATCACCACTACTTTTTAATTTCGTATTAATCAAATGAGTGAGAACAGCCGAAATAACTGCCGAACGGCATAAGGCTACAAGTTGCTGCTAGCATACACGGACATTATTTGAACGTTTTAAAGATCTAGGAGCAATAATTACGGCAATCACTGACAAAATAAAAAAGGGAATCCAGGCTGCAAACCGATTTATGTATGCAATGGATAAGCTTATAAGATCGAAAAACTTAACAAAGACATCAAAATCTACAAATCCAGTGTCAGGCCTATAATAATATGGATACGAAACGTGGACGAAATAATTAGAAAAATTTTTGGACCTCATCACGATGTATTCGCACAATGATATAGAGTAAGAACAAACAGAAATAAAACAAGTTAACAGTGATAAAGTACAGTCAGCCAAGATCCATTCAGGGTTGTAGCGGTACATGGTGATGATATTGAAACCAGAGCCGATAAGCATCGTACCAAAACCCTATTAAATCGGCTAAGATAAAGATCTTAAGAATGATAGGAGTCAAGACCCTTAGATAAATATATTAGATAAAGAGTAAAGCATGAAAAGATCAGAAATACATGCGGAATGGAGCAAGTAGAAGGGAGAGACAAGGACGTCATTTCTGATATACGATATACTTAACCATATAAAAAGAATGGATAGAAATACAGTATAGCCCAAAATAAACAGTACTGAACTTGTAATTATTTTATTGTTTTAAAAAATACATATTATTGACACTTTATCCATCCATCCAATGGCGCTACAGCCCAAATCGGGCCTTGGCCTCCTTCAACAGGCTTCTCCAACCATCTCTATTTACCGCTGTTCTTTTCCATGAACGCGTTCCCAGGCAGTTCCTGGCATCCTCATCGACTTCATCTTCCCATCTCTTTTTAGGTCTTCCAACAGGTCTTTTTCCCTGCATTCTTGCATTTAATAATTTTCTGGGGATTCTATTCTCATGCATGCGGACCACGTGCCCTGCCCATCGTAATCTCTGCAGTTTAGTATGTTGTGCTAGAGTTGGTTCGCTATATTGCTCGTATATTTCTCTATTGTACCTAATTCGCCAGTTGTTGTATTCACTTATTGGGCCCAGGATCCTACGTAATATTTTTCTTTCAAACACATCTAATGCATTGGCAGATTTCTGTGTCACCACCCATGTTTCGCAACCATAACTTACTATGGGCCTGATTATTGTTTTATAGACCCGGAGTTTTGTTTTCCGGTGTACGTCTCGCGATTTGAATATGTGGCCCATCGCGAAATAGGCTTTATTTGCCAGCACAAGCCTTCTATTTATTTCCGGTTCTTCTTCATTGCTTGCGACCAGATCCATTCCTAGGTATGTGAATCTATTTACATGTTCTATATCGTCAATAAAGTGTTGTTGCACCGGTCTATTTGATCTGGTTTGTATGAGTAGTTTTGTTTTATTTGTATTTATTGCTAGCCCTACTGCTTCTGCACTCTGTTTCAACTCAACGTAGGTTTCTTCCGCTGCATTCATTGTTCTGCTCATTATGTTTATGTCATCTGCGTATGCTGCTAATTGGGTAGACTTGTTTGTAAGTATGTTATTTCCGCTCACCGTCAACCGTCTAATTACATATTCCAGAACAAGATTAAAGAGCGTTGGAGCTAGTCCGTCGCCTTGTTTCAGTCCTTGCGTTATCGTAAACGCATCAGTGATCTGTCCCTGAATACATACCTGTGCTTCTGTTTCTGTCATTGTCATTTGCACTAGTCGTATTAATTTTGATGGTATGCCAAATTCTTTCAATATATTAGGTAGAATTGTTCTATCTATTGAATCATAGGCTTGTTTAAAATCTACAAAGAGATTGTAAACGTCCATGTCATATTCCCATGCTTTGGCTAGTATTTGTTTAACTGTAAATAGTTGGTCAATGGTAGATCTATTTTGCCTAAACCCTGCTTGATATTCCCCGATGATTTTTTCCGTGAGAGGTTGTAGTCTTCGATTAATGATGTTTGTGAGTATTTTGTATCCCGAACAAAGTAAAGAGATGCCTCTATAATTCTGACACAACAGTTTGTCTCCTTTTTTATGAATAGGGCAGATTATACTTTTCTTCCATTGTTGGGGAATTTCTTCTTCTATCCATATCTCTCATATTAGCTGGTACATCTGTTGTGTCAAATTCCTTCCTCCTTGCTTGAGTAGTTCTGCCGGTATTTTATCTATTCCCGGTGCTTTATGGCTTTTTTGTATGTGGATTGCCGTTTGGACCTCCTCTAGCGTTGGGGGTCTAGTTAATTCATTTTCTTCTCCATCTTTCCCCAGTTCTTGTTGTTGTACCTCCTGTCGTGCCTGCTGCTGCCACTGTTGTTGTAATGGTGGTTGTGTCCCTTTGTTTAGTAATTCCTTAAAATATGTCATCCAGGTTCTCTTAATTTCGTCCATATCGCTAATGATTTCACCTTTCTTATTTTTGCAGAGGCTAGTCCTCGGTTTGTATCCTTGTCTTAGATGTTTGATAAATTGGTATGCGCTACGTGTTTCGTTTTCCTTAAACTCCCTCTCTATGTTTAGTATCCGTTGGTTTTCATACTTTCTCTTTTTCTGCCTGCACAGTTTATCTGCTCTTCGTCTTTTGTTCTCATGTTCTGTTTTTCTCTCTCTAGTACGTCTGAGTATGTAATTCTTATGCGCTTCATTTCTTTCCTGTATAGCTTGTTTGCATTCTTCATCAAACCATGTTTCTTCTCTCCGTTGTGTCTTTGTTCCTAAGACTTCTTTCGCTGTGTTGAGTGTGATACTGCTTATTGTGTTCCATTGGTTTTCTATTGTGGAGTCTGCTCTGTTTTCTTCTAGTAATTTTTCATCCACTGTTCTCTCAAATCTTTCTTGTACCTCAGAGACTTTTAGGTTGTCTAAGTTTAGTTTTTCTTGTTTTGGATATTTTTCCTTTACCTGTCGACTGATTTTGCATCTAAACCGTGCCTGTACTAGCAGATGGTCTGAGTCACAGCTTGCGCCACGTCTGCTTTTTACATCTAATATACTCGTCGCCATTCTTTTTTCAGCCAGTATATGGTCTATTTGATTGATCGTATTTCCGTCAGGTGATATCCAGGTGCCCTTATGTATGTCCCGATGTGGGAAGCATGTCGAACTGATAATCATATTCTTTCCAGCTGCGAAATCTATTAGAAACTGACCATTCTCATTTGTGTCTCTATGCAAACTATGTTTCCCTATTACCCCTGTGTATTCTTCTTCTTTTCCGATCTTGGCGTTTGTGTCGCCTATCACCATTTTCATGTCGTTTCTTGGTATTGAGTCATAGATTCGTTCTAGATCTTGATAAAAGGCTACCTTAGTGTCTTCTTCCTGTTCATTTGTGGGACAGTGTACATTTATAAGGGTTATGTTAAAGAAATGCGTTTTTATCCTAAGCTTGCAGATTCTTTCATTGATGGCTTGAAAGTCTGTTATCAGGTGCTTCATTTTATTATCTACGATAAAGGCTACTCCAAATTCTTTATTTCCTTCATCTTTACCGCTATACAGTATAGTGTGTGTTTTAGTGTCCCGGATACCTTTTCCCAACCATTTAGTTTCTTGTACTGCAGTGATTCCTATTTTATATCTTTTCAGTTCGTGTAGAAGGATCCTCTGTGCTCCTGGTCTATTTAGCGTTCTGACATTCCATGTTCCCAGCGTAAATTCCATATTCCGTTGCCAGAGTCGTCGTCTTGATATCCGTCCATTCCGAGGCCTATCTGAAGGTTTCGTAGTAGTACTTTTTTACAAGAATAGGTTACTGGCCTATCGCCCAACCCCCTTTTCGGAGGACCATTTCTCCCTTCCTCGTCAGCCCTGACCCTACTTTCCACTGGGGTTGGTTACCCAATCTCCGGTAAGGTTGCTCAGGTTTGCCGGGGTTCACCCGTGTGATTAAGCCACACTTCTTGGAGGTGAGGATAGGAATTGAGTAGGAGTGGCTAGAGGTGTTATCAGGAAGCAACACCTTGTATTGCGCATCACTACTCCTTAGAACCCCTTGACACTTTATAATATGTTCTAAATGAGCTCCTCCTCTCTCAAGGCAGACTTCATACCGATATTCCAGATTTCTCGTAATGTTATGGAATAAAGGTTGTCCAAGTCCGCGAAGAAGGCTCTAACGGCATCTTTAACTCATTAATGTGGTGCCCGTTTAAAAGCGGCAGTTTTAGCCATGCCCCAAATGTATGCGTCTGGAGATGTTAAGTCTGGAGAACGTGCAGGATAGTGGAAGTCAAAATCGTGAAATGAATTTGTTTGAAAAAGTCCCTAAAGAAATTGACGAACTGCGACAGCAGATGGTAAGTTGCCCCATCCTGCTGGAAAAATTGGTCTCGAAATGCCAAATTACGTGCACGACAAAATTGACGTAGATCAGGAATAAAGCGTGTTAAAATTTATATGTACCTCTGTTGATTAAGTGTGACTTGCCTACCATTTTCTTCGATAAAGTATGGACCAATGATTCCGTGTCCCGAAACTGACCACCAGACACTCACTTTTGCGCTATGTAAAGAAACTTCATCTGGTCTGGCAAAGCCCAGAAATCGATTTGTGCGATGATTTACATGGCCTGACAAATGAAAATGTGCTTTTTTAAAAATTCTTCAAAAATTCAGGATTTTCATACTGTAGTGCAAGAATTCTGGCACAATATTCCACTCTACTGTGATAATCCCTGGGATGTAATTGTTGATGTACCTGAATTACATACGAAAATGCACCCAGCTCCTTTAGGATTCTTTGCAAGGAAGTTCGTTTTAAGCCAAGATGCAACCCTGTTCTTGTCTGGTTGGCTTTCGGATTTTCCAAGATTCGCTGAAAAACATGTTCACGGTTAAAGTTGTTGTTAACTGTCCTGGGACGCATGAGTTTCCTTTTCGTTGGCACAATACATTATCCGTATTTCTAAACTTTTTAACAACCTTCAAAATTACACTATTACTTGGAGAACGTTTATTAAACCGTTGTGTGAATTGATCACACACGTATTGCAGACTTGCACCATTACGTCGGCCGATTCCGTATGAGCGAAAATAATGCTCCACGAGAAACACTTTTAACAATTCTTCTTCTTCTTAAAGTGCCTATCCGTTCCGGACGTTGGCGATCATCACGGCTATCTTCACTTTGCTTATTGCAG
Source organism: Diabrotica undecimpunctata (assembly GCF_040954645.1). NCBI lineage: Eukaryota > Metazoa > Arthropoda > Insecta > Coleoptera > Chrysomelidae > Diabrotica > Diabrotica undecimpunctata. The sequence continues at coordinate 24,438 of NW_027312043.1, forward strand.
CGCGGAACAGTTCAGTGGTAGTCGTGTTATACCACTTTCGCAAATTTTGAAGCCAGGAAATGCGTCTTCTTCCCGGTCCTCTCTTACCATTTACTTTCCCTTGGAGAATCAGCTGGAGAAGGCCGTAACGTTCTTGATTTCTCATTACATGACCTAGATATTCCAACTTTTTAGTTTTGACGGTCATGAGAATTTCACATTCTTTCCCCATTCTACGCAGGACCTCCACATTAGTAACTCTGTCAACCCAGGATATACGTAAGATGCGCCTATAACACCACATTTCGAAAGCTTCGAGCCGATTCATAGATGCAACAGTCAGTGTCCATGCTTCCATTCCGTAGAGCAAAACTGTGAATATGTAGCAGTTCAATAGACGGCATTTTGTTTTTAATGATATGTCTCGACTGTTGAAAATAGTTCTCATTCTAACGAATGCTGCTTTTGCTTTTATTATTCGCTGTTTAATTTCTGTTGAGTGGTCCCATTGGCTATTTAAATTGGTGCCTAGATATGTATATTGCTCGACTCTTTCGATATTCTGTTGGTTGATTGTAAGTTGAGCGTTTAGTATTGGTTTTTTACTAATTGTCATAAATTTGGTTTTCTTTATGTTAAGAGCTAGTCCGTATCTGTTGCTGACTTCTGTTATGCGATTTGTTAATATCTGTAAGTCATTCAGATTATCGGCAAAAACTATAGTGTCATCTGCATATCTAATGTTATTCAACCATGCACCGTTTATTAGTATTCCTTTCGCACAACCGTCTAAAGCTTCCTTAAATACCCATTCAGAATAAATATTGAACAACAATGGAGACAAAATACAGCCCTGTCGTACTCCACGTCTTAACAATTAGGCCTTAATAATTAATTGTTTAAGGATTACTTGACAGGTCTATACTAGTTAATTTGAATATGTCAGCGCGCACAAAGAGACATCTATGTTTCAGTTTCAGTACTGTTTATTTTGGGCAATAGTGTATATTGGTCAAAGTAGTTCTGAAAGACAACCCCACTGGCTGTCGACCATTAAGAAGACCTGCCAAAAATATAGAGATTGGCAATGTACCAGAAAGCAAGTTCTGGATAAAGACCTAACTTAGGTCTAAATGAAAAAGAGAATTTCCGCTGGTAAGGGGCCAGAAGGGGGATTGAAAGCTAACAGAAGGTATTTATGTAAAATCCACATCCTACTCTAATTGTAATTTTTCTAGATGGCTGATATACTCAGGTGCAAAGAATTCAATCCGTGGTATATTGTCCATTTATTCTAACTTTTATAGAAACAATAAAACACTGAAAACTTTGTTTTCAAAACTTCCACAAAATAAAATCTTATCACTACTACTAGCTGTTTCGGCAGAGTGCCTTTCTCAAGTGATCTATTTTTGGTATGCGTTTACACTTTATAGTCTTTAACGAAATAGGTTGAGGAGGAGAGAACTGGTTGTCTCAAGTTGACCATTTAGAATTATGTCTGTGTTTTTTATTTTGTTAATTTCCATAGATTCTAACAAAGATAGCTAAAGTCCTTTATTTTGAATGTGAAGAATTTGAAATTCGTCATTAAAAGAATGATTATGATTTAGAAGGTGAAGTGCGTATCTAGAATATGTTTTCTATTATTGAAAGCCCTTCTATGTTCTGCTATTCGTTTGTTAAAATTTCTACCAGTTTGACCGATGTAAGTTTTTGGGCAGTAGCCACATTTAAGTTTGTATACACCACTGTGGTGCTTTTTATTTTGACTGTTATTGTTTTTAATATATTTATTTTGTGGAAGTTTTGAAAACAAAGTTTTCAGTGATTTATTGTTACATAAAATGAATTTCCATCAAGTAATGGTCGAATCCATCACTTATTTTATAGAAACATATATATATATATATATATATATATATATATATATATATATATATATATATATATATATATATATATATATATATATATATATGTATACATATATATATATATATATATATATATATATATATATATATATATATATATATATGTATATATATATATATATATATATATATATATATATATATATATATATATATATATATGTTCAATTATTAACTTTTACATTATTTTATCACTTCTGATGATATTTTTTATAAAGAATATGAATTTAAATATTTTAAAAAAAATTATGTCTGATAAGCAGCAAGAAATTCTTTAATTACAGAGATTAGAAAGAAAGTTACATCATCCAGATATTCAGCTATGTCCACTGCTATCCCTAGAGCAGCACATACTTACTTTTGCAAGACTTGTTGTTATTTTTAATGTCACAAGACATTAGCAAAAGTATACGGAACACAAGGAGGCTGATTTCTTAATGCAACATTGCGAAATTATAAACTATCGATGAGTTTCAGTTCTGGTTTGGGCAAGTATAAATTGCAATGTCCATGATAACTTGGTTCTTGAAGATGAAGAGAGCAATATACCATTTTAGATGAGCAAGTAGTATCTTTTAAATCATTCACAGGTCTCAATTTAATTTATATAGACGATAACGGATCTTTAATGAATATTTAAAAGAAGTCGGCATTGTCTAGCTTGTCATGATCTTAATCCAATCAGGCATCTATAGGACACACTGGGAAGATGGATTTGCGTACTGTTACCCATGCGAACCACTTGGCTGAGTTAAGCTCTGGCGCTTAAGAAAATCTGGGATGAATTGGACCAACATGATGTTCAATGTTTAATTACCTTAATTGATAAATAAGATAAACATAATTTTCTTAAAACAGGAGTTTTTATTAACTATATTCTCTTCAGTTTTTCGTTTTCTATCAGGTCTAGAGACATTGTAGACCAGCTAATAGGACCGCTATAACCAAACCAACAACTGGAAAATCTTGGGTTTAAATGTTGCGTGAAATGAAAATTTGTGCTGAAAATAATTTTCAATTGTTGCATGTGGATTTTTGTCTTACTATTTAGATGAAATAAAATTCGTCTGGCTTTTATTTTATATAAATTTTCTAATAAAATCTAATAACATAATGAGGTATTTTTAATTACCTTTACATGTACAATACACACTTAAGTTTGACCAATCACCTGGTATAAATAAGCATTATCTTTTTTGCTTTCAAGTTTTGATTTTGCTTGAGTGTAGTTAACTATTTATTCTATTTTATGCTTTACAATATGCTTTAAATGTTATTTTAATATGGTTTTAATTTAGTGCTTTCTGTGTTATTCTTGCTATCTTTACTAAATCAACATTTAGTAAAATTAGCAAGAATATTTACGTAGAAGCAACATTGTCATAATAAATTTCTCTAAAGCTGGCATATCTACCTCATATTGCCAAATCTGGACTAAGACTATAATGTATTACAAATTTATCACCTACAGAAATTATGCCAATTCAAAATGAACTAATATTGATATTATCTCAAAGTTAGTACCTGTGACATTTATGAGAATAATATATAAACAGGCATCTAAAAACTTTCAAACTAGAATTCCCATATTTGATTTAAAGAGATCAAATAAAAAAAAATCAAGATCAAAAAAAAAAAAGAAAACAGATCCTGGCTAGTTGATATGAATTCAAGCTGTCACTAAAAAAATTAAACAGATCCTGGCTAGTTGATATGAATTTATTGATTTTCGACAAGCTTATGACATAATAAACAGAGATAAATTGATAGAAACATTAAAATATTTTGACTTCTAGGATAAAATAATACAATTAACTAAATCCCTCTTGAATGAATACAAAAGTAAAGTTATGATAGAAGGTCATGTCTCTGACAGCTTTAATATCACTAGAGGCCTGAGATAAGATGACCCCCTGTCTACTGTATTTTTTAATCTAATATTGGAATGAATTCTAAGGGAAAGCCATATATGCACTAAAGGCTTAATCTACCACCATAGTCATCAATGTGTAGCATACGCGGACGACCTTGCCCTAGTAAAAAGGAGACTGAAAGAATTAAGAGAAATTTTTAAAAGACTCGAAAGAACAGCCAGGGAGTATAAGCTGGAAGTAAATGAAGTGACAACAAAGTATATGGAGATGGGAGGAGAGAACATTTAGGACAGTTTTGGAAAGTATTTGCCCCAGACCACGGAACATAACTTTGAGATAGTTGGACAATTCAACTATTTGGGAGTAACATTAACAAATAGAAATTAAGAGACTCAAGAAATCAAAAGACTGTCTAAATGTAGTAAAACTGCTGGAACTCTAAATAAGATGCTGAGATCAAAGAAAATATCCAGAGGAGCAAAAAGAAGAATATATACAAAGGTTATCCAACCAATGGTGCTTTATGCAAGCAAGACCTGGATCTATAGCAAAACCAGGGGACTGAAGCTAGGAAGATGGAAGTGATATATACTCAGAAGAATATAATATGGGGTATAAAAGATGGGCATATCTGGAGAAAAAGGACAAATAATGAAATAATGCAAATAAATGAACAACAAAAAATGTCAAACATTGCGAAAGTTCTAAGACTAAGATGGCTCAGCTCTAAGTAGCTAGAATACATTTAAGGAAGAGTCACCAAAGTATTAATAAATACTGAAGCTGGCACAAAAAGGAAAAGAGGATGACCACGGAGAAAATGGATGGAATCAGTAAAAAAAGATTTTAGATTGTTATGAGTATAAAAATCTAGAAACATAAAGCCATTGAAGCCTTGGGCCTGTTTAAGCTGATGTATATCAATGATCATAACTGCATAGTACCCAACATCAAACTGGAGTTGGTTTTTCCTAACTGAAAATTGTATACCTAACAACTATAGTTTTGTATAATTGTATTGTTTATGTTTTGTTGGAATGTGACCCTTTGCACTCTTGTAACTGTTTCTTCTTTTAGGATGCCAATCATTATAGAGATCAGAATAAAGTGAGTTGTGTTTTACAATAACATAAGGAAACTGTAGAAAATTAAAATGTTGATATATTTAATTGTAAAATTATGTTTTATTATTTATAATAAAGCCTATTTTTTATTTTATATGTATATTTATTTATAAACAGGAAACTTAAACACCTATTCTAGTTAAAATGCTCTCAAAGTTTAACATAACTTCTTTCAATTTATTTCTGTCTTCTTCACTTTTTAAACTAACACAATACTCATCAAACTTTTTTTGCTGATAGTTTCTTAAAAAATGAAAAGATTTTCTAATAGTAGCACCTACATACAGTATATTAATAAATACGCGTTTGTCTTCAATTTCTCGAATAAGCGGAATTACAGATGTTACAAATTTATGTGGTCCTCTCCTACTTCGAATAATTCCTATTCTAGTGTGTTCATTTAAATATTTAGATACAAAGCCTGCTCTTATAGCAGCTTCGCCAAAGTCACCATGTAATTTTTTAACTTGTTTTAGAATACATGCATAGAGAGATGGTTCTTTTAGTTTTAAGTATGAGGAAGGTTCTGCTTCATTTTCATTAATTTCAATAACTATATACCTAGAAAAAAATTGTTTATAATAGGCAGTAGATTATACATAATTTTTACCTGTTTTTGTGACGAACCATTGTTCAAATTTCAGTTCAGATTCATTTACTTTTGTTATATATTTTTAAGAAAAGTGTAAGGTTAAAAATTGTTGATAGCTGTCAAATTCAAACAAACCGGAAAATCAAAAAGACAACTGACAGCAACATACCAGTCGGATGTCGAACACTATTCAACTCTTCTTGTTCTACCACTTCTAAAAATTGGGAACAAATCATTTACATCATCATTAAAGACGGAGACAATTTCTGCAAAATTTGAGATAAAAATCAATTACATATTAACTTTGACCAAATGAAAGTCAGATATCGAACACAGTTTATTAATTAAATCTTGCTCAAGTACTTTCGCTTCCTAGAGCATCTTCAGCGGCATTTCGTCAATTTTGGCCTATCCAACAGAGAATGTCATTAACATAAAATTGTACATTACACTAACTACACTACACAAGGACAAACAGTTTAAAATTAAAAAAAGGCAAAGCTATATTATGGTTGGCATCACAAGAGAGAATAGTCTTCTGTTAGTATCAACCAACCAACCAAGACTTCCATAGTCATTATTCGAGCATTCAACGTGATTCAACCTTATATCAAATTACATAGTAGTTAAAATTACAAGGAATAATATTTTAATACATCTGTGCATGTTCAAGACTCCTTATTTACGAATCAATAAAAAAAACTTTTAGCATTAAGACATCTAAAAATTATTTGTAATTAAAAGCTTTATGGGTTTTTACACATTCATATTGGTTGGATTATAAAATATTTTCTTGGAAAAATCAGCAAACTTCCAAACAAATTATTTGGTTGACGGTTTGATATTTATGCCAGTAGAGCTTCCTTGGAAGTTTTTACCATTTGTCGTTTTCCAAAAAAAAACATAATTGAGAAAATTTTGAAATGTGACAAAGGAACAGATTTAAATTATAATAATAATTAAGTATACATTCCGCTGATATTAAAACTGCAATCAAACGTAAAAAAGACTCCCTATGTATAAAATATAAAAACTTATCATTCCAAAATTGCTAATTTTGTTTTTCGAAGCCGTGCATCATAAATACATGGTACTATAACCAATTGTTATAAATATTATTATATATATTATAAATTTAGTGTAATGCTACTTAAATCGCCACATTGATTTTAAATTCTTTTAATCTATAATTCAGCCTACATGTTATGTGAAGTATGTTACACAGATAATTGACCAGGGCTGAAAAAAATTTCTATTTCTCGTTGCAGCACCAAATAAAACTATAAATAATTATGGCACATTAACAAAGAACTTTTCTATTATAATGTAATGAAAATAAATTGAAAAATTGTTAATTGGCTCAACAAGAAATTTATAAGTTATGACGTCACCACAGTTTAAAATTCAATGTTTAGATAGCTTTATACTATTTAAAATAAATATTACGTTCATAAATAATTTGAACTCTTTCGTTTTCTTTATATGAATATCTTTATTCTTGTAATTAATGTAATTCTTGTAATTAATTGTAAAATATTCGGCACATATAAGTATTCTATATATATTTATAGGTGGCGCTTCAGACTGACTTCCTTCCAAGTCGATAATGACATTTTCTGAAATATCCTTTTTGAAACATGGCAGTTCCATGTGCACACTAACGAGAAGTTTTTCCCGTATTTAGTGTAATTTGCCAAAAGTAAAGTTTGAAATAGTAGTTTTTGAGTGCAAAATAAGTCAATATGAAGTTGAACGTTTCATACCCGGCCACGGGTTGCCAGAAACTTTTCGAAGTTGTTGACGAACACAAAATTCGTATCTTTTACGAAAAACGCATGGGTCAAGAAGTTGAGGCCGATGCTCTTGGTGATGAATGGAAGGGCTACATATTGAAAATATCTGGTGGTAACGATAAACAAGGATTCCCCATGAAACAGGGTGTTCTTACAAACGGTAGGGTCAGACTTTTACTTTCAAAAGGTCACTCCTGCTACAGACCCAGACGTACCGGTGAACGTAAAAGGAAATCAGTTCGTGGGTGCATTGTTGATGGAAATCTCAGCGTTTTGGCCCTGGTTATTGTAAGAAAAGGAGAACAAGAAATTCCCGGACTTACTGACACTACCATCCCACGTCGCCTGGGACCCAAGAGAGCATCCAGAATCCGTAAGCTCTTCAATCTTGGCAAAGAAGATGATGTACGTCAGTATGTAGTAAAGAGACCTTTACCCCAAAAAGAAGGTAAGAAGTTAAGAACCAAGGCCCCCAAGATCCAACGTCTTATTACACCTGTTGTTTTGCAAAGAAAACGTCATCGTCTTGCTTTGAAGAAGAAGAGGTGTCTTAAACGTAAAGAACAAGAAGATGCATATGCTAAACTATTGGCCCAACGTAAGAAGGAATCCAAGGCTCGTCGTGAGTTATTAAAGAGGCGTAGGTCTGCCAGTATGCGTGATAGTAAATCCAGCACGCATAGCGGTCAGAAGTAAATTGTAATTTTTTATATTTTAAGACAATGTATGAAATAAACGTTGTTGCTTAATGATGTGTTAATTTTTAGTTTGATATCCCTGTTCCTCCAATTGATAGCAGATATTTGAAGGATATCAAACTAGACTTTAATATACTAGATGTTATTGACAATAAAATATTGCTTTTAATTTTTTAGGTAACCTTCAAATATCTAACATTTTTTTCTATAGGTACATAACATATAATCTTCAGGTATATTACATACATGGCAGTATGTGTATATTTATATATCTTATTTTTCAGACTGATGTTTTTTGCCAGTGCCATTAACTTAGGGAAAAATATATTTTTTCCAGAGGTACACACATGTATTAGTATTGGACATTTCAGTTTTTAACATTTGTAATTGCACAAAATCAATATTTTTGTTTTCACATCAGTTATCAACATCATTGTTTTTAATGACTGATGTGAAAGTGGAAATATCTTGGTGTAAAGATTTTATTTGTCACATTTGTGGGTATTATTTTCTTGTAAAAGATATACCGTATTGTAAATGATATAAGACAAGATTTGTTGCTTGGTACAATTTGTTTTAGGACTAACGATTTAAATTTTGCGTAAATGTTCAATATTGAAAAATTTTTCAGGGCTAAACTACTTTTGTTGCAACGAAAAGTTTTAGTTGTGTATTATTAATCATCTCAATATATTTTACAACATATTTTCTAACATCTCATATGTACATGTGTTATAAATTTTACTGGTATATCAAAATATATGATTGCATGACTTTAATAATTGCAATTGCTCCTCTTTTAATATTGTCTAATTAGGGTTTGGTTCTATTAACTTTCATTTTATGGCATCTTTAGTCCTTTTCACTATTCTTGGAAATTCCATAGAATCATTTTTATTATGCCTTGATAATTCATATGTAACTTTAACATGTCTGTCATAATACTTTGTTAAATTTGCGTTTTTTTTCTGTTCCATCCTTGTGTTCTTGAATCTGTTTATTGAATATTTGATCCTTAAAATTTATTTTTAATGTATAGGTAATTTCCATCTACCTTTCGAAACATGGCTGTATCATAATATCTTATTCACTTTAAAAGTGTTTTTGTTTGTTCTTTTCCATCTTGATCATTATTTTCTTTGCTTCTATTACTATGTAGGGTTGGCTTTCATAATTACATTTCTCCGTAAGTTTATTACAGTAGCAATACCCTTCATAGACATATAGTACCTTAGGATCTCCCACCAGGTCTTCCTCTCCTGTTCCTTCAATGAATGTGCAACACAGTGATTCTTCATATTGGATGATTATCATTTTGCTGTTAAATATGGCATAACCATCTTATACTATGCTCTCATTTTGTCACCACCTTTAGACTTTCACTAACGGATCCATTGTTACTTTTATCCTTTTTGTCATCCCAATCCATCTACATGTTCTCATTGCTGCAATAAGCATTCATTGCTTTTTTTAAATGCCCAACATTTAGTACTATACATCATAGCTGTTATTGTGGCAGTTTTATGGTTTAGGTAACAAATACAACACATGACTTGCTTGCTTCCACTTTATCCATCCAATCTTAATTTTGCTGCATGCATCTCCATTTATTTTCCCATTACTCTGTAATACTGATCCTAGGTACTTAAAACTATTACCTTTCACAATTGCTTCACCATCTAAACTTTTTATTTTATTTGAAGTAACTATCTTTACATGAATATTCCAAATACTTCATTTTGGTGCAACCCTACTTTTGTATGAAACCCCGGCACTTTTCTTATGTAAAAGTGGTTTCAGTTAAATTGAATAAAACTGCAAAGAGGTGTCTGGTCAGGCTGATCAAAAGTTCTCATTACCCCAAGACTTAGAAATCATTGCATTATATTGAAATCAATTGCTTCTGGATTACATAGGTTCAAAATGGTAGTTTTTAGTCCACTTAAACCATACATCTTTGTATAATATACAGTGTGCTATAAATGCTTCTTTCTCCGAGATACAGTGTGTTGAAATTTTTCTTTCAAACTAATGATTTATTTATTGTTATGAAACCGGTTGAGATCTGCAAATGCAATTTTATGAGGTTTAGAGGTCTTCATTGCTGATTTTTTCCATAGAACTAAGAATTTTATATTTATCATTGGCGTGCATATGCATAAAACTACAAAAAATTTTCAAAATGACCCCCTGAAACGCGACACAAAATTCAATGTTTAGTTTGTATTTTAGTTGTTGTATTCATGCAAATATTCCTGGTGTATTTCTTACTTGTGTAAAAGTGCTACAGTTAAATTGACTGAAACTTTGCAGAGAGGTAGCTTTGGTCATGATGATCAAAAGTTCTCAAGACTCAGAAATCAGTTGTTTCTATTGATGGCAATATAGAGCTTCAAAATGTTGGTTTTAGTCCAACACTTTTCAAAATCATGAATTTGGAAATGTGCCATCCCATAATATATAGCATCTGAAATTCAATAAACACGAATATAGTAACGGAATGACATTTATAGTTTATTCGTCTTCCGGGTTTGGACCGTGTCATTTGTGAGTGACCCAAAAGTGGGTTCATCTCAATGAATGACATTTCTTAATGTTTCTGACATATTCGTGTTTATTGAGATTCAGATGCTGTATATTGTAGGACGGCACGTTTCCAAATTCATGATTTTGAAAAATGTTGGACTAAAACCAACATTTTGAAGCTCTATAACGGAATCAATAGAAACAACTGGTTTCTGAGTCTTGAAGCGCTGAGAACTTTTGATCATCATGGCCAAGGCTGCCTCTCTGCAAAGTTTTAATCAATTTAACTGAAGCACTTTTATATAAGTAAAAATAAGAAATGCACCAGGAATATTTGTACAAATATGACAACTAATGAGGCTGAGAGTTCAATCTTGTGTCATGTTTCCGGGGGTAATTTTGAAAATTCTTTGTAGTTTGGCACCTATTTAAAATTGTAATACTGGCACTGTCTGTTATTGTTTTGATTTAATATTATTGTATTAGATAGTTCTTGAGAATGCATTAAAGAAATGTTAAATTTTTTTTTCAAATATTTTTTGTCACAAATTAAACAAAGAATGTAAAAATTATTTTTCATTTGAAGTATCTCAGTGGCGTACCATTTTTTCTTTGAAAAATTAAGACCATTACCCGTATGCACGCCAATATAGAATATAAAATTATTAGTTATATGGAAAAAATGTACATTAAACCTCACCAAATTTCATTTATGTATCTCAACCGGCGTCAGAGCAATAAATAAAACATTTTGACACCCCGTATCTCGGAAAACAAAGCATTTTATGTAGCGAAATGTCATTATATTTTCATGCATAGTAACACCCTGCATATTATACAAATATGTATTATTTAAATGAACTAAAACCGACAATTGATTTCTGAGTCTTGGGACAATGAGCACATTTGTTCAGCATACCTCTCTGCAGTTTCAGCCAATTTAATTAAAACCACTTTTAAATAAGAAAAGTGCTGGGGTCACTTTATTAGCATTTTACAGATTCTTTGTTTTGTAAGCATATTGCTTGGACAAAATTTGATGTCATTTATCGGATGGTGATTAAACCAAATCTACAAAATCACAGCCGACAAAGAAAAGAAAAAGATTTAAAAAATGTTCATTCCCAACACGGGTTTTCAGGAAACTTTACAATGCTTCATGGATGTCATCTGTATTAACATTTCCACAAAAGAAAAGTTTCAAGTAATTCAATCTACTTAAAAAGGAGTTTTTCTTCCCAGATAGAACATATAAATGAAAGCCACCTATAAATTTTAGTGAATAGTTTCTGGTTTTATTTCATAATTTCCAAATATTGCACTTTTTGTTCCAGATTTGTTGTTAATATCTGAACAAAAGTTTAATGATCTTCGGTATTTTTCCCGTTTTTTTTTGTGGAGTCATCAGATCAATTTATAAAGTATTTTAATATTCTAAACTGAAAAATTAATGTTTATGTTTAGTATGCAGAGAGTTACTATTAAAAAGTTGATCATTAACATTATCTTCAGGAAATTGTAGATTTACATTATTTTGAAATGCTCTTCTGAAAATTTTATTTGTCTACTAGGTGGTTTTTCCATTGGACTCTTTATGTATTAAAAATGATTTGATCTTATTTTAGTGCTGGTTGAATTCATTTTATCAATTTAAGATTTTTTATCTATGATGTTCTTTGTCGAACTTCAATCTCTTCTTCCTTCGATTTTATCATGCAGTATTTGGTGTAGTAGACAATCTTTATCATTTAATTATCATAATTATTGTGTCCAAAATGTTCTGCTTTTCTGAAATTTACTGATGTAAAAATTTCTGGTTATTTTCCCGCGCGTTCCAAGGGCGTATTATTGGTAATCCGATATTATTATTATTATATTACAAATAAAGGCAGATCAGCGAGCTCCTATTATGCCCAAAAATAAAAAACATCCTTATTAAACTAATACCAATTATGAAGTTAAGTAAACATAAACAATTAAGTATATCACACAAAAGTTGAATTGTGAGACAATAAATAGATAAATAAATAATGATGTCCGAGAAAAAAAATGAAATAAACCGCTATCAAGTTTATTTTTAAAGATGTTAACATTAGTTGCCGATATGGTATCTTGATCCAAATTGTTCCAGATATTAAAGATTCTATTTGGCAAGAAGTTCACCCTGGACCTTGCAGTAGTTTGTTCCCTCTTTAATTTATATCGATGGCCTCTTAATCTTTCGTCTTGATTCAAAGTGAATATGGTGCTTAGGTTCCCAAAATTATGTTTTAAAATACGGAAGCTATCACCTCGAAGACGTCGCTGCTCGAATGTCGTAAGATGAGCCATGGATAATCTATCTTCATAGTTAGGTCTTACACGGCCGTATGCCAGTCTTGTGGCTTTACGCTGAACATTTTCAAGTAGGATCTTATCGCGAATGAGATCTGGATTCCACACTGGTCCGACAAACTCAAGAATAGGTCTAACGTATATTGAGTTAAGTTTACTAACTTAAAGTTTAATGTCCCATACACCTTAAGCATTTGGCGCTAGCACCACATTCCGACGATTAAGCATCACCGCCATACAATATACGATAGAAGACATAACAACGTAGCATCCTCATTCGTAACTACACATTGAATGTCATGTTGCAACGTTTATTTCTCATGCGATTGCAGGCATTTCTTGCTTTCTCTGTTCGAGTTTTGATCTCCATTCCCTATTTAACATCTTTGAAACCTGTTCTATGAGAATGAAGTTGATATTAGAAAGGGTATCAGACAGAGATGCATTTTATCTCCGCTCATTAGTCACTCACCCTCTAGTAAGAGTCATTATAACCCAAATAGAAAAAAAATGAACGGTGTCTTTAATAATAATCTACGATTTGCAGATAATACGGTTCTATTCGCAAGTAGCTACAAACAACAGAACTCATGGGTCTTTGTCCAGGAGTTAATGCAAACAGGCTTAAAGTGATACTGCAATTGAATAGTTGGAAAACCTCAGGAAAGAAGTTTGACACTAAAGAGACCTAGTGCGAAGTTCAAGCAAAAATAAGAGGAGGAATAAGGGATACATCCCTAAACCAGTTTATACCTGATTAACGATTTATATACTATTGTGTTTTGGTTAATCTACTGTTAACGATTTTTTCTATAAGTTTGCATATGGAAGAAATAATTGAGGTTAACCTGTATGATTCCACACTATATGGCGATATATTGTCTTTTAAAAGAGTTAGGATGTAGGAATTAGTCCATATTGAAGGAAACACTGCATTCATATGAAATTAAATATATCATCGAATGCAGGACAAGAATCTTTAAGATTTAAAAGTGCTGAATTAAGTTCTTGAAATGTAATGCGACTATTAATTGCTACATTAGGATTTTCATTATTAGAAAGAGTATAGATTTGAGATGATGAATGTGAATAATCTGAACGGGAATTTTTGTCGGTTGAGAGACTTTCGTAAAAATCCATTAGAACGTTTGCGATATCTGCATCTGTGCAAATTATTTTATTTTGTACTTTTAGGTGTTTTATAAGAGTCCTCTTCGGAGTACCACAATTTTTTGTTAGACTTTCTTGGAGCTAGCTGTGTTATTTATTTACGATACCAACTTCTGCCATGAATTCCTTTTATATTGCGTTATAGTAAGCTGCGCTTTTGCCTTAAATTTTTTGAAATTAATGATGTTTTGAGGTGTCTTGTGCTTTTTATGATTATTATTAAAAGCAGATTTACTGTTTTTTATTAAACATCTTCGCATCCTTTAGACCACCACTGTACTGGTCTACGTCCCTGTATTTGTTTTGTTTTGCTAATGTGCAATATAACATTTTCTATGTCATTTAATGATTTCGTTAATATCATTGGTTAGTCAGGATATGTGACTATTAATATATTAAGAAAATGATCTGCGTTGTTAGTTTTTCATTTTGGAGTAAATATTTGATTTTTCTGCAGATGGTTGAGATTCGTAAAAACTGTGGGAAAGTGATCACTCCCATATGTATAAGGCAATAGGTACTTCCCAGTCTAAACCTATATTTAAGTTAAGATCACATAAAGAAATTAAGAACTGATGATTTACCTGTCGATACATTAAATCTAATAGGGTTGCCATCATTTAAAAAGTTTAGATGAAGTTCCGTGATAATGTTCTCTAATATTTGACACTTTAATTTGTATTTTGTGGATCCCATATTGTATTATGGCTATTTAGGTCACTTAAAATTATGCGTGGTGTGGGTATCCGATCAAGAAGTTTGCGGAGGTCTTCGTAATTAACTTGTATTCTGAAATTTTTACCACAATGGTTTCGAGATCTGTCATGACTGGTTCATGGTCTATTGCATTTTTGACCAAGATTGTCACTCCTACACTAGCGCGATTGGTGTTTGTTCTATATTTACGAAAACAGTTGAATTGTTTTGTTGAGTATATATTGGAAGGAGTAACATTAGTTTCTTGTAGGTATAATATTACTGGGGAGTATTCTGATTGAAAGATTTGAAATATAGGTAGGCGATGGAATAGTCCATCAATATTCCACTGTAGTATAGAGCTGAAAATTATGATTCGAGGATAATTCACTATCTGTAATATCGTTACCTAGGTAGTGTTGCAATTTATTTTTCATTCGGGTGAAACGATGTTTCTTAGTTTTGTCGGATATGTATGGATAAGATATGGTTAACAGATTTATTAGGCCAAGAAAATCGAATACATATTCCTTGAGAATTTCTATAGGTGATTGACTGCCTTGGCTATTTTCAATTAGCATTATTAGTTAATCATAGTTTAATAGAAATGATGTTGAGTTTCCATGAATAATTTAAGAGAATCGGAGGTTGGTGTTATGCGTTTGGATTTTTTTGATTTTCATTTTGTGAGATAGGGGTGGGGGAATAAATAATTGAGTATTTGCATTAAAATTTTCGTTAGGGGAGATAATGTTTTCTCAATGCTTTTTTTTCACGGATAAACAGGGTGATTTTTTCGTAATTTCGAGTGAAGCTTGTTTTAGGCCGTTTTTCAGTTTTAGTGGAAATATTCTCATCTGCAATTGTAGTTCATTTCATTAGGCGGTTGTAAAATTTCTGGAGTAGAAGAAAATGAAGATGGTTTTGGAGTATGTGTAATATTTGGATCACCTACTCCAACTTCATGTAATTGGCTATCAATATCGATAGAAGACTGCGAATGTAGCGTTGAAATAGGATTCGGTATAGTTGGGCCTGAGTGGTTGATGGTATACGGTTGATGTTTGGACAGTTATTTGAAACATGGCCTAATTGCTTACACGTAAAACATGTCAGATGATCTTGACATGAAAATTCTGTAAGTGGTGTTTTCTGCTGATGTTATAAGTCTACTAGCTCGTAAGATTTCTCCTTGCACTACAATAGAACCATATTTCTTCATAAATTCATCTAGGGTGAGTTTACTATTTAGATACAGTAAAACCTCCGTTAACCGAAATAATTGGGGGCGGAGGCCGTTTCGGATAACAAGAATTTCGGATAAAAATAACATTGTTTTTCATAGTATTCTTGGTCAAAGTATTGTTATTTAAAAATACTATGAGGTGATTTCGTAATGATTTCTAATAAGTAAATACAGAATAAAGTAATAAAATTAAGGAAAATAAACAAGTTTAACAAGCTTTTTTAAAGAAATCTTCTATTTTCTTTTGCATTTTCATTTGACAACGATATTTTGCACCTATATCTCCATCGTTCACTTGCAGAACGTCATGGTTTGCCTCATTGGATTGTTCGACGAAACGTAAAGCAATCTGAAAAGGACAAAATTTTATTCAATCACAACAAAAATTAAGAACCTATACTAAAATCACAATCAAGATGCAGTAGAAATAAACAATCCAAGACACGTTAAATGCCACAAGGAGCATTCTCAAATAATGATTTACAATGTACCTATATACATAAATCCCAAATCATGATTAACAAAGTTTATACATTGTAAATCATGATTCGGGCGTGTTCCTCGTAACATTCAAGTGTCTTGGTTTGTTTATTTCTGGTGCATCTTGATTGTGATTTTAGTATAGTCGTGTCCCTAACTAATTAGGCCTACTGTATAAAATTCTTACCTCTAACGCACTAAAAATATCGTCGGCGGTCTCGTGTTGCCTGTTGTCTGTTGGGTCGTCGTCTGATACGCTCAGGTTGTCTGGATAATGAACCATATCAATGATGTCCTGGTCGGTGAATTCACTTTTTGAGTTATCGGCTGCTAACCACTCACGTATGTATCTCTTCTTGGTTAATTCCGATCACATCCCGGCAAATTTTTTATTAAATGTTTAATTTCTTCTGTCGTTTCTTTACCATTTTCTTCTTCAGGACCGTCAATCAAAATCCCATCAAAAAGTTTGTTCCAGCATTTTTTCAAAGTTGAAGATTTAACCTTGGTCCACGACTCACGACACCAATAAACAACATGTTTCATTGTTAAAGATTTGAGAATTTCGGGAACACTTTTGGATTCATTCATCTCCTGTTCTAACAGATGTCTTAAAAATGCTCCTCTATAATGTCTCTATTACTCCCTGGTCTAACGGCTGAATTAAGCTCGTGACATTCGGTGGCAAAAATCTGACAATTGTCACCATTTTGTAGATTTTGAGGGTGAGTTGGCACATTGTCAATAAGAATGCTTGCATGGAAAGGTTTTTTGATTTTAAAAAAGATTTTACACTTGGGACGAATTTATTTTCAAACCATTCTGAAAATAAAGTGGTCAACATCCATGAGCTTTTTTGGCTTCTATAAAAAAGTGGAAGTGCTTTTTCGGAAATATCTTTTAGAGCTCTTGGTTTTTTTGATTTCCCAACACATATAGGCATCAATCAGTGAGTGAAATTAATGGAGTTGTTTACGTTTTGCGATAAAAATTTACTTTTTATTGACGAAATTATTGAAACTGTCAGCCGTGTCAGTTAAACGATGTTTCGGTTAAAAAGGTTTCGGTTAAGGGAGGTTTTACTGTATACTTACATATATACATTCTGTTATTGGATAGACGAGAGCAAAATAAAATATTTTTTCTTCAAACGTCAAATAATGATGACATTACTTATCTAACTTGATCCTGTCAAAGTTTGATGTCTCCGCCGGCAGCAGTTTTTTTTCCCATTTCTTTACGGCGGAGGGAAAAATGTTGTCATGGCAACAATATGAAACATGTCACAAAGCAACAATACAAATGTCATTAACAACAATACAAATGTCATTAACAACAATTAAACATCATTTTTATTTATAGTAATATTAAAAGTACAATTAGTTAATGAGGCATTTTCAAAATTGAAACCGTGCAAAAATGTTCCCGACTCTTGATACGCATTGGTAATTGTTGATGATACTGATGGTCGAGAACAACTTTCAGCAATCATTCCCGATGTTGGCGAATCATGAGGGTTTAAAATTTTTTGAGCATTATCGTTCTTATCGGACTTGGAGGGCCCCAAACGTGCTACTGCATCATTAGCCGCGGACTCAATTTTGTTTAGGTTTTCCATTTTCGCACTAAATTTGCGCTTGCGGTTGCAACAACAATAAGCTGTCTTTAATAATTGCAAACAACTGTAACCAGGGAGACGCAAATCCCACCGACGACTCAATTATTTTAATTTCTAACATCTAGACGACTTTGATAGTTGTCACAGTTAATTTCGAGTAAAAATAGCGTATGAATTGTACTATTTATGGTTGAAAATTGCTACGTTTGAAGAAAAAATAGTATAGGGGAAGAGGGGGCACAGTGTTACATAAATGTTTTTATTTGATGTCATTTTGACAGGATTTCATTAAAAATAAAATTTTTAATATTTTAGAACTCGTTTGGATTTGACGCATACTATTATATAATCAACTATAGGAAAAACTTACATGACTAGTCGGTAAAAACGATTTTGTAGAGAAAATACAATTGTAACATTGTGCCCCACTAGTGGGGAACAGTGTTATATACTATGGGGTACACTGTTACACAAGGAATACTGAAGTGATTAATGAGAATTTTATATTAAATACCATTTATTTGTCATAACTCTACATACAAATAATATAAAATTTATTTTAATACATTATAATAAACGCGCTATCTCAGAGTGAAACACCAGCATTTCACTCTGCGTGCTGTCTGGCCTGAAGGTTTGGGAGTTGGTAATTTTAAAACAACTTGGGAGACATTAAATACGTAGTTTTCATTGGAGGAAATAAATGTGAACTTGGGAAATAAACGACGGATATAGGTAACTTTCACTGTAGTTTCAGTTTTGCCAATAATATGTCCTATAGACAATATTTCTATGCCTTTTAAGATACCTTCTTTAATGAGAACATAATCGCCAACGTTTATTTCTTTATTATCGTCGTAATCCATTTGGGATATCTCTTCGTCATGACTTATAAACGATCCCATACTTGATTCACTATCAGCACAAGAGAAAGATTCTTCCGATTTCTCTGAGTCAGAAGAATCTTCCATATCTTGAAGTTTACGTGTATTTGATTGAAAAACGTTTCTTTTTACAACTTCTTTTCGCTTTCTGTCATTTTCATCTTTATTAGGCGACTCTTCGTCTTCTGACGCTGATGTCTGTTTCTGAATCCTTTTATGTAAGACAGACATTTTTGTTTTACCACATTTTTTTGACGTGTTTATTTCACCGCGTTTTCTAGTTGCGTTCTTCTCATGCCTTACTTTTAGATCAGCAATTAGTGCGTCTTTAATAGGTGTATTTGTTAATATTTGACTTTTACGTTTTCGGTTCTTTCCTCTTCCTTCTTTTCTATCTTCTGCTCGAGGAAAAGGGCGAACTTGTTCTGGAGAGACTAGCGATGACAACCATGATGAAGTTGACGGAACTTCTGAGGATATTGCCGAACATGAAGGCAGCTGAAATGATGCAGTTGCCACAGGCATTATCTCAGGTATTTGATGTGTTTTTATCTCAGCAGTTTCATTATTGACTAGCTGTGGTGCCATATCAGGCGTTTCAGTAACGACTTGTTTTATTGGTAACGTAGCTGTTTCATTTGTCATCTGCTCTACGGGAAACGGTCGGTCAGTTACTGCAGATGCTAGAAAATCGTCTTCAGAGAAGATCTGCCGATTCAATGGCCAAATTCCGGTTGACTTAAATCCACTAATAATGTTGTTTGGAATAAACGCAAGTGGATATGCTTTGCCCAAGAGTTCAGCTATTTCATAGATAGTTATTGTTTTGCCAGGATTAGTTATCATCCAATCATTGCAGGCTTTATTAAAGTGAGTTTTTAATGACTTATATAATGCTTTATCTAAAGGTTGAAGTTTTCCGCTTGTGTGTGGGGGTAAAGTTAAAAGTATAATTCCGTTAGACTTACAAAATTCCAATGAAGCAATTGTAATGTGCGACTCATGGTTATCCAAAATTAGTAGTATGGGAGATTCTGAAGATGATTTTGTAAAATGATGGAGATGTCTCAATATGTCGATGAAGACTTCTCCGTTGACCCAACCTGTTTTTACTGCTGCTCCTGCAGATCCAGGAGGTGCTCCCTTCAACATTCTGTCCTTAAAATGAACTCTGGGAAATACAAGGAAGGGCGGTACAGAATTACCTATTGCATTAATAAAACAGCATACCGTCACCAATACCCCTCTTTCACCTGAAGTTACTTGTCCAATTTGTTTTAAGCCTTTCGGACCTACTACATTTGGAGGATTGTGAACAGTGGTAAGTGCTGTCTCATCCAAATTGTAGATATTTTCTGGACTTGGACCATTGCGAACATTTTTAAAAGCACTTACCAAATTGTCAAAAAATTCGTTAATATTTGTTTTGTTGAAACTGGTTGCACGACTCAGACTAGTCGCCTCAGGTTTTCTTATGGATAGCTGGGAGTATCGTTTCATATAACCGTACAACCAGTCTACTCCAGCCTGTTTATTTTCGTTCCATGAATTTGGAAACTTAAGATTATTTTTCACAGCCAATTCATATGCAAACTGCATTACATTCTTTCTGGTTAAGCCATGGTGCATTTTACAAGCTATAATCAAATAATCTCTTAGTTGATCTTCTAGCTCTTTCGAGAAAACTTGATTTATTTCATAGTTTGGCGTAAATCTGAAATTTACTCGCTCTTCTTCAGACAAAGCTTTGTATTTATCAACATATCTTTTTAGAGTCATATGAATTATATTAGCTTGAATGGCTGCTGCCCTTACTGACCATCCGTTATTAACTACATTAAGAACGGCCGTTTTCATTGTATCATGGGTAAATGAGGCTATTTTTCTGATGGATTTTCTGTTACGAACCATTTTGATTCTGAAATAAAAATACAAAAGTAAATAAAACATCTTACTACTACCATATGCAATTTAGTACAAAATTAGTATTGTACATCATGCATATTTTCATTGTTTTTCTAGCAAAAAATGAAATATCACACTGTTCCCCACGCCTAAGTAGTGTAACACTGTACCCCTTCATAAGTTGTAACTCTGTGCCCCGAACGACGTTTTTACATTCAAATAATATTTTTGCCGAGTCACGAATTTTTGGGGTTATGTTAGTCCTACGAGTGTGTAGCTACAAGACGCATTTATAGTAATATATATCAATACAATGTGTAATATTTATTTACTAAGAGTTAAAACAGTTTTTAATACGTATCATTTACTTACTTTGGTGGTACAAAAACAGAAAAACACTTATATTTTCACTCAAATGTACAGTGACGGTCTACAAACACACCTACTGTTAACAAATAACGGAAAGTAACTACGACGACGACGGTACGGTTTTAAGTTCAACTTTAAGAAGATGGCGGAGAATTTAACATTGTACCCCGTGTAACACTGTGCCCCCTCTTCCCCTAATTGTAAAGCTTTACTTGTAACTCGTCTTGGCGTTGGGATATTAATATTGCATAGTATATTATTTTAAATTGTTTTCTTTTCATCTGGTACCCTTTCTTCCGCAGTTCGATATGAATTTATTTGTCTATTACTACTTCTGGTTCGGATGGTTTGTTTTCCTCTTTATGCTTAGCAAATAATTGTAATCCTTAAATATTTTCTCTTGAATGTGTTTTATTTGTACTAGTTCGTTCAACCGTCATATTTCTATTTGTTTTCAGTAGTCGAATTTCGAATTAAGACTTTTTGTTTAACAGTTTTGTTTTGAATGTAGTGCTTTTGTTGTGATTTTTAAGACTAAATATCATTTCAGTTCCGTCGAAATTTACTTGAGATTGAATGTGACCGACAGTGGAAACCAAAAAGTTCACGGAATTTTTTGTCACCGCTGCAGCGCTGCAGCGGTAAGAATCCACTACCACATAATTATTCACACTAAACTGTACGAATATCAGGTTTTGGCTGACGATTCCTCCTAGTAAACCCAACCTTAACCTTTCTCAGAGTAGCCTAGTCCCTAATCGCATTTTTATTTTAATCTTATATCGATAAGTACTTATTTACTTACTTTAATGGTAGTAAATCAAGTGCAAATGATTATCTCTATATTTCATATTCCATTTAAAGATAATCTTAGTACAAGTTTTTAGAAAAATTTAGATATTTACCAATATAGTTATAACCAACTACTTAAATAATAGATAATAAATACAATAACAATTACTTAAATAACAGATAAAATATTTATTAAAATCAAAAAAATTCAAGTACCTCTCTGTCTGGTTCTAAATTTTGTCCACATTGACCACAGTTTTAAAATTGACCAGATTCTGTCTTTTTGTCGCCTTTTTTCTATGTAGTTCAAGGGTAGTACTACACCATGTTGAGTGATATTAATTTTACTTTGCTTTGTACTACGTTGTATGTATTGAAATAATGCCGTGTTATAAAGCGAAAGTATTAGAAAATTACTTTCTAAAAAAGTATTAGTAAATATGTATCTCATTCAGCGTGTAGTCTTTCGTTAAATACTATGAATTTTATCTGCAATACAATACATACAATGAAAATTTAAACACATTATGGGTGTTAAAATAGAATATTTTAAAACTAGAATGTGCCCCAATTTGACGCATCGAGATGCTAGAAGGTATGATGTTTTACTAAAATGCTTTTGTTTTGTTTCACCAAAAATATTCTATGCAGATTTATTTTGATATTATGAATGAATATGAACAATACAAAACGTTTTAAGACGAATGAAACGGTATACTACAAATAAGCTATGCAATAGTATCGTGTTTGCCACTTATATCCCGTTCACAAATTGTTGAGAGCACGAAATGTGCCTCAAAGTCATAAAACGGTCGTAAAATTTGTATCATCATAGACGTTCCTGGGGTGTTTATTCATTAAAATTAATGCTAATAATAATAATGTTTTAATACTAATATATTTAGCAAAAAACAATTAAAACTTTCACGGCTAATGTTGGTTATTATATTATATTAATAAAAACAAGAATTTAACCATCAACAATTTTGTAAATAAGAATACCTTATCTCTTTGGATATTTCAATACTAATCTTCGCGTTTAATCACTTTACTAGAAAACCTGGAATTCATATCCGAAGGTACTATTCGTTGCAAGATAATTAGGATGGAATTCCCCAGATTTTTAATAATATAATGGGTATAAAGATGCCGGCTTTGGCCACGTGCCTCGTCTGTTCAGTTTATATTTGAAACTTAACTTGAAAGGGTGAAGTTATTACGAACGAAAACAATTTTTTTGTTTAGTACGTTTTTCATCGCATGTAATTTACGGCTCGTCGGTGTTTCCGCGTCTACGGCAGTAATTAGCGTCTCGAATATTTCTTTTGCGAATTATATGCAGTGCGTAAGTGATTTTTTATTTCATATACCTACGAACATATACGTACCTTTCGCTCGTGCTCGTTTTGTTTGTGATGGCTTAATCATCAACATCATCAAATTTTACACCGGTATTAAAATAAACATTGTAGAAGTTTTCAGGGACTTTCTGCCCTGAGTAATAATGTAATCTTTCATTCTGCGTTTAAATTTTTGAAAAATATTTATTAGTTTTCTCCTGATTCGAAAATAATGGATACATTTAAAAGACATTGAAAATTTTGCCAGGCGACATTTGGCGCCTTTCCCCTTAATTAAATAAAAATGTATCTTTTACAAATGGCAAGAAACTTTTTATTTTTGGATAAAATAAAGAAGTTTCATTAAAACAAAAATACAATTTACATAAGTACAATTTAAAAAATATATTTATTTAGTTTAAATAAATGTTTCAATCATATACTCTACGACCCTGGTCATCTGTAACCAAAATACCTTCGTAATCGGATTATTGGTTGACTGCTGTATTGTATTCCTTCAGATACAAGGTGGGTTAGTCGAAAACATTTTAAATCTTCAGTTTCAGGTTGGTTTTTACTATTATATCGTATTACCTATCCTCTCTGTATCTCAGTTCTGTAATTAGGGTTAAACTTGTAGTGAGCTATCGACAAATTGTGAACCGATTATAGTAACAAATAGACTTCCGTATAATATTCGTCATCGTTTCTCCACGGGTGGTAACAACTAAAAACGGATAGATTTTTTTTATCTTAATATATTCGATATTTTTTCCCTCTTTCATTTGCTATGTCGCATGATAAGATTCGATCAGTTGTTTGTTTTGTACTTATTATATTATTTGTACTTATGTATTACTTAAATCTATTTTTATCCATAGTGTCTTCTGATCTTGTATTCCGCTATACGTTCATTAATAACAAAGATGCTGTGCAGTACCCTTTTGGTAGTCGCCGTGTTTGTTTTTCTATCATAATATATTTGTTATATTCTTCCCTTTTATTTGCTATTTCGCATGTTAGGATTCGATCAGTCGATTATTTTGTTTTCAGCCGGAGGCCATCTTTAAGTTAATAAATCAAAATTTATCTTTCTTAAAGTAAATATATTTTCATTAATAATTTCGTTCATTAATAACGAAGATGCTGTGTCGTCTCAGAGAAAAATTATAGACGGTGTAAAACATGGTCTTCTAGAACCTGTATCAGGTAACTATGCGGATTCAATGTCCCATTCTCGATAAAGACTAACCCCGTGCGAAAGTCAAACGATATGCCTCCCCGTGCCATAAATGATCCTCCACAGAATGAAAGTCGCTTGAGCATATCTCTCGCCTAGACGTCGAGACGCCTACACTCTTACACGTTGGTCTGAGCCCGTAAGATAGAATCTCGATTGATCGGAAACGAATAACCGACTCAAATCCTGTATTGCCCAAACCAAGTGTTCTCGTGCAAAATTCAATCTGGCAATTTTGGCAAAAGCACGAAGTCACCTCCTAACTATGCATTCTCCTACGTTTGCAATTTTCTCTTCTTGCAGATGATTTCTAAGGAAAACTACCGTGACCGTTCGCTTTTTCAAAGCAATAGAAATGACAAAGCGGTCATCTCTAGCTGTTGTAATTATGCCTTGACCTGAACCAGATCTTCGAATAAGCAGACTGGTCTCTTCGGACCGTTGTCTACTCATGTATACTCGAGAGACTTTCGCCGCAGTTTCGCGTTGACCATGACAATCTTCTAACGCCGCCACAACAAAACTTATGCTCATTGCAATACACTGATCGCAACAACACTACACAAGCTATTTACAATTGACGTTAAAACCCCAGAAACAAAAGCTTTTATTTTTAGTGTTTTTTTTCAACAATTTTTTTCGAGCAATCCATTGGTAAACTATCGTAGATTAACAACCAGCAACGTGGACTTTGATAATAACAATGGAAATAAAACTCAGATGTTCGAAAAATGTTCGAAGGATCTTCGAACTCTATCACTGACCCTGGACCCCAATTCTAACCAATACCGAATGAAGACAAATGCCAATGTTAAACTTGTATATCACGTTAGCCGCGTCGTCCAAGAAATGAAATCCCAACGCCTAAGAGGGCTGGCCATATTCATAGGCTCCCTAATAACCGCCTTACCAAGTTAATATGGAAGGAGACCTCCTTGGGGAGACTTGGAATGAGGTAGAGATAATATATGGTCACATTTAAGAACAATGGGGCCATCATGGACGACCGTGTGAGATTGAAGTAAGTTGTGCTGTCAGCCAAGACTCATCCTGGGTTGTAGTGCTACGAGAATAAGAAGAAAAAAGAACTTATGTATATTAATGTTGATTAGGACTCGTAATAGACAGCAGATATATTAACTTAATAAAAGAAACTATGAACCAAACTACAGCTACATAGTACCTAAATGAAAATATACACACGAACCCTGTACCATTAAACAGGGGAGTCAAACAGGGAGATACTTTATCACCCAAACTGTTCACCTTAGTTTTGGAGGACGTTTTTAAAAACCTAACTTGGAAATATAAGAGAATAAACATCAATGGCCGCTACCTCAGTAATCTACGATTTGCAGATGACATAATCCTGATAGCTACTGACCTACAAGAAATGCAAACCATGCTTTTAGAACTACATACCGAATCTTCTAAAATAGGACTGAAAATGAATTTAAACAAAACAAAAGTCATGCACTCCGAAGACACCGTGACAATAATAAACGATAAAGTTATAGAAAAAGTTGAAGAATATATATACTCAGGACAAAAAATAATACTAAATAGGGAAATTCAAACTGAAGAAATAAAAAGAAGAAGAAAGTTAGCTTGGGGAGCATTCGGTAAACTGAACTATATACTCAGAAATCAACAAATTCAATTACATCTCAGATCTAAAGTTTTTGATGCATGCATTATACCGATATTAACTTATGCGGCACAAACATGGACAATCACAAAAAAAAGAGGTTAATCTTTGTAAATGGGTATATTTTATAAAAACCCTTAAAAGGGCTACATTAAAAACACGAACGTTTTCGGAACAACAGTTCCATCATCAGGTTAAAATTACCTAAAATAAGTATAAACCATTTAATTAAAGCAAACGTGGTTTAAAATTTTAAAATAAAAATAAAAGTATAATGATCCCTATACACATAAAAGGAGACAAAAATGACCCATCTAACTATCAAGTGCCGAGAATATAGGCTAGTAAATCTAATGAGCCATACACTAAAACTTGTTCTTAAAATTCCCTATAATACATCACAGAATATACAAGCTATGCGAAGAGAGAATACAAGACACACAGTTTGGATTCATGAAAGGCGTAGGTACGAGAGATGCACTGTTTAGTCTACAGGTATTATTCCAAAGATGCAGAGATATGACTTGCAATATCTACACCTGCTTTGTGGACTACCAAAAAGCATTTGACACAGTTCAACACCGAAAATGATGAATGTTCTAACAAAATCCGAAATAGATGATAAAGACCGGCGTATAATACAAAATTTATACTGGAACCAATCAGCCACAGTAAGAACAAATCTTGGAGATGAATCGACGGAAGCGATCCAGATTCTGCGAAGCGTTAGACAAGGATGTGTACTTTCACCTATATTATTCAACCTATATTCAGAGGAAATATTTAGTGAAGCCTTAGATATAGCAAACATGGAATCCTTTTAAATGGAGAACTCCTAAACAACATCCGCTATGCAGATGACACGTTATTTTTGCAGACAGTTTAAACAAAGTAAATGAAGTAAGTGAAAGATTTGGACTACAAGTAAACATATCAAAAACTAAATTTATGGTCATCAGCAAAAATAAAATTAGAGACGTCCAACTGCTTAGCAAGAATACACCAGTGGACCAAGTTAAACAGTTTACCTATCTTGGAATACTAGTAAACGAACAATGGGATCACTAACAAGAAGTAAAATGTAGAATAGAGAAGACTAGGAGTGTATTCAACAACCTGGCCAAACTCTTTAAAAGCCACAACCTTAATCTAGAGATAAAAGTAAGGCTCCTACGATGTTGTGCCTTCTCAATATTATACTACGGAATTGAATCCTGGACATTCACTGAAGCGATGGAAAAAAAACTTGAAGCCTTCGAGATGTGACTATACAGAAGAATCCTAAGGATATCATGGACGGACAAGATAACCAACGAGGCTGTACTACGAAGAATGGGGAAAGAAAGAGAAGTGATGTATACGACTAAAAGGAGAAAATTAGAATATCTCGGACATATAATGAGAAACAGCACTAAATACAGATATTTGAAAATAATCCTTCAAGGCAAAGTATTCGGAAAGCGAGGAATTGGGAGAAGAAGAATATCATGGTTAAAAAAACTGAAGAAATGGTTCTCCACAACCACAACTAATCTATTTAAAGCATCAGTTAATAATATAATTATAGCCAGAATAATCGCCAATATTCGAAACGAATAGGCACCAAAAGAAGATGAAGAATTGGTTTCATTTAGCATAAGGGCAGCCTCTTGATTTTTCTCTTTGTACCATCTGTAAAAGGATTATTATTATTTTATTTTAAATTAAAATTGTAAATTGTAACCAGTAAAAACAGTAAATAATTATTATTTACTGTTTTACGGCTATTATTAGATAAATAATAGTCAATTATTTTATCGTTACTTTAAAGAACTAAATTACAATTAAATAAATAACCTTTCGTTATTTTCAATATCAAACACGAAAACTTTTCCTCAATTATTTTCTAAAATATCGATATTTATAACAGTTTACGTCAAAAATTGGTTCGAAAAATGCTCCGTTAAAAAGCAAATCAGTTCTTTTGATCTAACTTTCTAATTATTTTAAAATTATTCCTTCATTCACAAACAAATAAAGTAATTACTTTATCTTTAAAATTATGACAATGTTGCTGATTGCTAGTAAAAAACCATTCTCTAATGAAGTGAAAAAATCCAAAACATATTATTTTTGACATTGGACTGATATAACTCTAGACTGCAAATTACCATTACACACCATAAAAATATGCTGTAATTATTGTAGATTACAGTAATGTTAGATTATAGCTCTAATTGTTACACCTATCTATAATTAGACTAAAGAAATTGGGAAATAAAAAGCCTTTTTCATGACACTCTTTAATGCAGGTATCTAACAAGTGATAAGAAATATGTTTGGTCTACCTTTCCTAGATTCATTAGACGTAGGTCAGTGTTTTGCTTTAGACTTTAGTGAGATATTATCAGCACAACACCAAGGCATGCAACTTTTTGCTGAGTACTTGGTGGATAACTATATATGTCTGAAGAAGCAGACTTCCCTTCTGAGATGTGGGTGGAAACAATGTATCACTTGCGCGTACAACCAATGCCTGTTAAAGTTTCCATTCGTTATTTTACAAGCCGCACCCTAATATATTTCAATTTTTAGCGGTTTTAAGAGATATTCAAATTAATACTATATAAAAATACGAAGTTTTTTGAAACCAAAAAGAGTGTAGGTACCGAAAAGTACTTCAAGAGTGTCAAAAATTTGTTGATCACGAAATAGCGCAATTAAAACACAATAAAATTTGTAAATAACTACAAATCAAATTGTCAGATGTATTTCATTTAGATTTATAGCAAAATAAATGCCTTGTCTTAATTTATATTTATTTAATTTTGTAAAGATAGAGGATATCCCGGATGTCTTTACACTTGTATAGTTCTGTCTCATTCTTTACACTTTTTCTAGTTACTATTATCACAGCTATCCGTACCTTATTGGCGGCTGCTCTGAAAAGATCTACTGAGCTGCAACTATACCACTGTCTTAGGTCAAGGTTTCTTAGCCAGGAAATTCTTCGTCTTCCTATGGATTATTATTATTATTGTATTGTATTATTATATGTATTATTGAAACATTCTATGTTAATTCGAATTCCAGCTTCAACATCTTCTACTGCTTCTTGAAAGATTTCCTCAGAGTATATTTTAAACAGCAAGGGTGATAGTATACATCCCTGTCGGACCCCACGTTTGATTTTTATATCATCGGATTCTCCTGCCTCTGTACGGATAAATGATGTTTAATTCCAGTAAAGATTGCTAATAATTCTTAGATCACAGGTGTTTATTCCAATATTTGTTAATATCTCCATCAGTTTGTCGTGTTTTACTGTATCAAATGCTTTATGATAATCAATCAAGCATGCATAAATATCGCAATTCACATCTCTACATCGTTTAAATAGCCCTTGTAAGCAAAAGAGAGCATCTTTCGTACTCACTGCGTTCCGAAAACCAAACTGTGTACGGCTGATTTTTTTTCGCATAGTCTATATATCCTTTGATGTATGATTTTTAGAAATAACTTTAAAATGTGGCTTATTAAGCTGATGGTCCATGATACGGGTTTTGTTTTCTTTGGTAGAGTAATAAACGTTGACTTCAGCCATGATCTTGGTATTACTCCGTATAAATATAAACATGTCATTGAATATTTTTGTTAGTCGTTGAGTACCATCGGTGTTAAATAGCTTTATGAGTTCAGCATATGCATTGTCAGTCCAGGAGCTTTGCCATCTTTTAGTTGTGATATTGCTTTTTCCACTTCATCTGATGTGATTGGTAAGTGGTCATTACATATGTAGGACGGGGGTTGGATCTTGTTAAAGGTTTCACGTATATTCTGGAGTGATTCTTCTGGATCATATGTTTGCTCCATATTGCTTAGCTTTTCTGAAAGAATCTGTGTTTCCTTATCTTTTAGTCTTCTCCTATCACATTTTTTGTTACTATTTTTTTTGTAACCTTTTTAAATCTAAACCTAAATTTACCAATAACAGGAATATGATCTGACGAAATGTCAGCTCCAAGGTAACTTTTAATTGATAGGTATCCATTACGGAATCTCTTGTTCATCATTATGTAATCAATTTGATTCCTTATTATGTTTCCTGGTTGATCTTACGGAGAGACCCAAGTATACAAACGTCTTGGTAGTAGTGTAAAGAACGCATTTAGTATTGCAGATTCTTCTTCTTCTACGAATAGTTTTAATCTTTCTCCTCTTTCATTTCTCTTCCCTAGACCAAAATCACCAATTAATTCACCGATTTTCCCTTTACCAATTTTCGCATTCAAGTCACCCATAATAATAGTTATATCTTCTTTTTTAACTTGTTTAAGTGAATTTTTCAACAACTCATAGAATTGCTCTACCTCTTTTTCTGGTTTATCGCTGGTTGGGCATACACTTGTATAAGTGTATAAGTGTAGAAGTGTTTATTTTATAAAACATTTAATTTGACCGGAGTAGTATTCAGTTGGAATATTATTAATCTTTCAGAAACAGGTATAACATTTGCAACATATTGAGGTAATTGAGGAGATACGATTGCTCCAACCCCATACATACATTGACCGTTGTCATTTCCCGAGTGATATATCATATGGTGGTCAACGATACAAGCACCACTTTTTGGCCACCTCATTTCGCTTATGCCCATTATAGGCATATATACTCCAAGTCTGGTCATTTTTTGAATGGTATTATGAAGTTTTCCAGCCTGATACATTGTCTTCACACTCCAGGTAAATATTTTGATAATCAACTCTGAAATTTTCAGAGAGACTTTTCCAGTTCTGTCACATGGGTTTCTCTGGATTACGACTTGGGAGGCTCTGTGATCTAGAGGTAGATCACCTCTCCTGCCGAATCTTGGCTTCCGTATTTCATGATTAGTAGCTGTTTCCACTTTAGTTATGTTTTCCATGATAGCGGTACTAGAGATGTCATCAGGGTTTCTCGTTGCCTTCTGTATTCTGATGCCGTTGACCACTTTCTTGGTTTTTCCGCCTTCAGTAAATGGTGGATTGCTTAACCCGGCAAACACTCGGACGTCAGAGCCTCGTTGGTTATCTAGCAAGATGCACCAGATGACCATGACCATCTAGATCATCATACGAGCAGGTGAGGTTGACATTTGAATATGAGAGGCTATATGTTGCGCATCACTATCCCACTACATCCCAAGTGAATGGAACCCTGGAACTTAGTAGATAAAAAATACTTAATCTGCTTAACCATGAAAGCAAACTAGTATACGGTCTTCGGAGCGAACCATTATACAATTAAAAGGATTTTTGACTTGGGAAGCGAACTAGGCTTCGCATTGTTTATAATATTGTTTATAAGTAAAAAAGTTGCGTTTAATGTTTTGTATATATGTATTTTGTTTATTACATATTGTTAGCCCCAATTTATCAATAGCAGTTGTTAAATACTTGCATTAGAGAGTATCATAAGAAAATCGTTGGTTCCTTTTTAACTCTCCAACCTTCAGTACTTTTTTGGCTTCTCATGTATTTAGTTTGGTGTAGTTTTTGTCTGGTCACTTTTTCTGTTATGTTATTTATACCTCGGATATATAGGTAAAAATCGAAGCATTAACTATCTTCTTCTTCTTTCAGTACCCTGTTCAAATTATCGAACTTTGGCGATCATATTGGCAATAATAATCGCCTTTGTTTAAGGCGGTTCTAAATAAATTAGCTGTTCTAAATAAATTAGCGGTGGTCTCTTCATACCATTCTCAGAGATTTCGGAGCCAGGACGTTCTTCTTCGGCCTAGGTCTCTCCTTCCGGCGATCTTACCCTGTATTATGACGTGTAGCAGGTTATACCTCTCTGGATGTCTCATTACATGACCGAAATATTGTAACTTTCGAATTTTATCGTTTTGTTATTTCTGCGCTCTTTTTCATTCGATGCGTATTCTTATTTCTTTATTTATACCCCAGTTCTCGTTTACGTTTGCGCCCAAATATATAATATTGTGGACTCTTTCTAACTCTATTATAGAAGCTCTGATGTTCGTTGGTTGTAACTCCGTTTTGCTGACAACCATAAGTTTTGTGTTGGAAGTATTAAGTTTTAGCCCATACTTATCACATGCTTCGGTTACCCTGTTTATAAGTCGTTGCAGGTCTTCTTCATTGGAAGCAATAAGTACCGTGTCGTCTCCATATCTGAGATTGTTGACATTAATACCGTTGATTTTAATGCATGTATCTTCAACTAAAGCTTCTTTGAAAATAAATTCGAAGTAGATATTAAAAAGTAGAGGCGATAGAATAAATACATCCTTGCCTCACCCCACGTTGTATTTCCACTGCTTCCGTCGTGTTGTGTCCAATTCGTATGTTTGCACATTGATGCCAATACAAATTTTGTAGTGGCATAAACTATAAACTATTTTTATTTAAATTTGCTTTTCATTCCGACTGAATATACAATTTAATATAAAAATGCCACAAGAAAATAATTTCACAACCATAGTTTCTTTATAACTATATAAATATGTTTATCATTAACATGCCAGTTAAAGTTTATTTTGGAAAGGTGTACCTTCTATAAATATATATCGAATTATTTTAAATATCTTATGAAAATTACTAATGTTATTAATAGATATTAGAAAAATAGTTCGAAAATAATATCTTGTTTCCTAACCCAAGATAAAGTTAACCACAGATAAGTAATCATTGTGGTTAAGAATATATTTTTACAGGTAAAAAAAAATATGGTATACATATACAGAGTGTCCAGAAACCCTTATGTTAAACGGATACCACAGATAGTGGACGTGTTTCTGTGTCAATTAAACTCGTATTATCTTATTCAAAAGATGCTTCTTAAGAAGGTATAGCTCATTGAAAATAGCTCCTTAAAGTAATTTTTTTCCAAATATCCCAAGAATTAGATCACAAAAGTGTTTAAACCGGTTGGTTAAACCGTTGATGGCAAATCTTGAAGGGAGGGGGCATAGGTACTTTTGTTATAAAGTCTTTGTATTTTTAAATTAAAGATATATTTTATGTCAAATTTTAAAACTATACAGTAAATTTCAACAATAATGTGCTCTTGTTTGAAACTTCTATCATGTACTATTTTTGAGAAAAACCACTTTAAATTGTGTTACTAACACAAAATCATGTTTAAATACGAAATTTTGTTGACTATCAAGTTGGCTTTCTTCTTCTTATTGAGCCGACTCCTTTTGAAGGTTGGCAATCCAAATGGCAATTGTAGCTTTGGAAACTGCTGCACGAAAGATTTCTGTGGATGAGCTGTAAAACCATCTCCTCAGGTCTTTCAGCCACGAGTTCTGGAGTCTTCCAACTGATCTTTTGCCTTACACTTTACCTTCTAATATGATTTGTAGTAATTCATAGCTTTCACCTCTCAACACATGATCCAAGTATTGTATTTGTCTCTCTTTGATTATGCTGACTAATTCTTTTTGTTTACTCATGCGCCAAAGTATCTTATCATTGGATATTTTTTCGTACCCATGGAATTCTCAGTATCCGTCTGTATATATACATTTCAAAGGCATCTAATCTTTTTTCTGTTTCAGAGTCCATTATCCAACTTTCACAGCCATACAGCAAAACAGAGAAAACGTAACATCTGGTCATTCGAATTCTGAGCTCTAGACTAAGGTCTGATCTTGTAAAAAATGTTTTCATGTTCATGAGTGTTTTCCTCGCTTGTTCGATTCTTGATAGGATTTCTTTTTTTGGGTTACACTGGCTGTTGATATTGTATGGAAGTAACCTGTTCTATTATTTGTCCCTTGGCATACAAATGTACGTTTTTTGATATCTTTGAAAATACTAGAATTTTATTTTTGGAAACATTTAGATATAAACTGAACATTTCGCTATGACGAACTATCGCATTTATTAAATTTTGTAGTTCTTGTGCGTTGCTTGTTATTAGGACGGTATCTTTAGCGTATCTGATGCTATCTATGGTGGTTCCGTTAATCTTGATTCCACTTTGAACCTCGTCTAATACTTTTCTGAATATATTGAACTGAGTTTATTAACTTTATTTATTATAAAAATGTTCTAACACTTAGTTTATTAAAGTCTTTATTTATACAATATTACACTTATTTATTTTACACTATAATCATATAATTTATTTACAACATTTATTACAATTTATATTCCCGAACGCGCGTTACATTTCAAAACTAGACTCGATATTATTATTCAGACTAACTCACACAATGAAAATGCCTCTATATATATCAAACAGCCGTTAGTCTGGAATCCCCTCGACTGGATGTTGACCTTTCTCGAATGGAAGTGAACGCCAGACAGGTTTTTAGCGGGTCGGAGAATCTACGAGAAAATTCTTGTTTAGAATAATAACATGTTTACAGATTAAATATGAGTCATATTTATCGTAACAATATATTCCGAATATAGATTAAATAATAGCGGTTATAAGACGCAACCTTGTCGCATTCCTCGTCAGATTCGTATATCTTCGGATGTTGTGTGCTCTATTTCAGTTGTTGCCGTTTGGTGCCAATATAGTTCTGAGATAATTTGCAAGTCTTGTTTGCAAGGATTCAAAATCCGAATTGAGTGTCACTCATTTGAAACTCACACTTCTTGTAAATTCGTGTATGGATAATTCTGAGAAAAGTTTTAAGGACATGAGACATCATGCTTAATATTCGATAGTTATTGCAGTGTTAAGCATTGGATTTTTTTGGTAATGTTACGAATGTTGATTTTAGCCAGTCTGATGGTATTTTACCTGTGCCATATATCTTATTGAATAGTGCTCCTAATAAGTCGAGGCTTTTACTTTCGTTGTCTGCAATTAATCGAGATTGATATTATCTGGACCGGTGACTTTTCCATTCTTCTGAGCTTTTACTGCATGAATAACTTCTTCTTTTGTTATTTTTGGACCTTTTTCATTTATTCGATCATCCCTAGATGGTGGAGAATAATGTCTATTATCGTCAAAAAGTGTCTGAATGTATTCTTTCCATCTCTCCAGTTTCTTTTCTGTACCTATAATTATCTCATTATTATTATTTCTTGTCTCTTTCTATGTCTACATGGTATTTCTTTCGCTTTTTTATGGACATTAAAGGTGTCGTATCTTTCCTCAAGTTGTTGGTCTAACAAAGCACTAAAAACAAAGTAGCAAATATCACAGTATTTTAGTGTCAAACTATTATAGCTTTTAGTGCTATTTTTAAAACATAAATGTATAATTTTTATTTAAAATGGTTAATATGTCAACTAAATAATATAATGAAGTGCGTTTAGTAAACGGGGAAGTTCGATTTAATGCTGAAAAAGTCGAACAAAAATACGAAGAAAAAGTTCCAAACAAATGGCATACAGAAGTACTTACTGAAGAAACTCTGAGATAGCGCGT
>NW_027312044.1:0-5000 GCF_040954645.1 Diabrotica undecimpunctata
GAATTTAAAATGAATTGTACTATAAATAACGAAATTATGCAATTGGCGTGATTGAGACATATATTTTCTAAGGTAAAATATATATTTCTCAATATTTATATATATTTCCATAGTTATATATATATATATATATATATATATATATATATATATATATATATATATATACTTCTCCAAGAAATTAACGCACCACTTCAATAAATCAATTTTATTTGTAAACAGGCAAAGCATAAAAATAAAACTTCACCAGATTAACTATACATTTTATTAGTAATTATAACAATTTGTCTAATCATCAGAGCATGTTGAAGTACAGGAGAAAAAAAAAATAAAAAGGAAAATTCTAAAAAATAATGATAACAAAAGTAAACTAAAATATGAAAAAAGTCTTAATAACGAGTGTTTCCACCTCTACTACGTATAACAGCCTCACATCGTTGGCCCATACTTAAAATTAATTGCCGTATTTCATTTTGGTCTAGTTCTCTCCAAATCTGGATCAGCCTCTCTCCCACTTCCTGTAAGTTGTTTGGTTGGATCGGTGTTAGTCTTAATCGTCTACCAAGGATATCCCAGAGATTTTCAATCGGATTTAAATCCGGACTATGTGCTGGCCATTCCATAGTGTTAATTTCTACCTCTTCTACATAATTTCTGACGATCTGTGCAGCGTGAGGTCTGGCATTATCTTGCATTAGTAAGAAATTTTCACCGATATAAGGAGCCAATCGTACTACATGTTGCTCCAGAATCTCCAATATGTAGGTTTCAGCTGTAACAGTTCCATTTTGTATGACCACTAGGTCCGTACGTGCGGTCAAAGAAATACCACCCCACACCATAACAGATCCTCCACCAAAAAATGTGGTGTGTGAGAAGTTACACTGAGCATATCGTTCGATGGGTCTTCGCAACACAGGAACACGTCTATAGTTATTTTACAAACAAAATCGGGATTCATCAGTAAATAGCACTCGTTCCCAGTCAGCCTCTAACCAATTAACGTGTTCTCTGGCAAAATGTAGTCTCCCTCTTCGATGCTCTGCAGTTAATAGAGGACCTCGGACGGCAATCCTAGGTGTTAAGTTGTATTCCCTAAGTCGCTGGCGAACAGTTTCAGTACTAAAACGTATAGCATGCACGTCCCGAAACTGAATTTGTAGACTTCGATGTGTTACAAAACGTTGTCGAAGAGCAGAAATTCTTAAAAATCGATCTTGAATAGGGGTAGTTACCCGATTTCGTTCTTGTCCTGGTCTGCGTGTATGATCCCCTGTTTCGAGGAATTTTCTAACACCCGTGAGACGGATATGTGGCACAGATTAAACCGACAACCAATTCTTTGGTAACTCCAACCTTCTTCCGAGAGTATCACTGCTTGGGCACATTCATCTCGGGTTAAATTACGTGATTGACGCTCCATAATAAAGACAATTAACAATAATCAACAATTAAACAGTAGCCCAATAAAATTCGTGAACACTTGGAAATTAGTATATTTATAGAATAAGTACATTTTTGGTTCTTTTTGTTTTGTTGCAAAAAAAACTATAGCGATAAAACACAGTCAATTAATATAGAGTGTACGAATAGCATATACAAAGAGCTTGCAAAATATAACATTACAATGGAAATTTTTATTAACGCTAATAAAATATTTTAATATTTCAAAGTGGTGCGTTAATTTCTTGGAGAAGTATATATATATATATATATATATATATATATATATATATATATATATATATATATATATATATATATATATATTATATATATATATATATATTTGTTTTTAGTACAATCCTGAGCCTTCGATAGTAAAACTTAAGCACAAACCTGAACCCCGTTTACCATCCTGAACCTGTATATTGGTTCAGGATTGGTTTCCTTATATAACTGACATATGATTTAAAATTTACACATTAAATCATTTTTTTTTAATTAGTGGTGCCATCAGCGGACAAAACTGCCTAACTTTCAATTCAATATGTCATTCGGAATCCAAGAGAAACCTGTTTGTATTGTGGTTCAGGATTGCATTTTTTAGTTCAGCCATTTGCCACTTTGGCGCTGGAAACAATTTCTTGAATATACATGATTTTTATATACATTATTACAATTAGTACCATCCTGATCCATACTATGTGGCAACATTGCTTTGTCATTATTTTGTTTAGAGAATTGGGCAATTCTATTTTTAGCCAAGGCCAGAGAGATTTCTTTTCAATAGATGGTATAAGATATTATTATTTAGTTGCAACAGTCGTTTGTTTTGGTTCAGGAAGGTGTGTTTAAAAATGAATAATTATAAAGGACGTTGTAAACTGATGGTTGATATGTATTTAGGGAAAGGTTAGTTATACCAAAGGTATTAAACTAAATTGTCATTTTGAGCACTTTGGCTTAAAAATCTAGATGAATTGTGCTTATTTATATAAGTTAATATTAACAGAGGTACAGGGTGTCCAAGTAAAATAGTTATTCATGACTTTAATTCATATTTACAAAAAGACTGTGTCAAGAGTTTATTAAAAATTATTATAGGCGATTTTCTTATCGAAAGAAGCTGATTTGCAATTTGGGATGATCATATTATCCGGTTTTTAGGATTTGTTCTAAATAATGTTTAAAAAAAAGTAAGTTTTTATTTTTTTAACCAAAAACGTAATTAATAGAGGGGAATTCTGTGATACATCATTTTAGACGGCTTATGAAATGTTTTTAGTAGTCTGTGATATCTCAAAATATTGAGTTCCTGTTTAAATTCATTTTATATAGGGCATCCCAAGTAAGAGAAATCACGTCATCTTCTTTTTGCTAACTGTTATGCAAGATGTTTTAAAAGTACTTCGATAAACCTCTAGGTGAATTATCTTAGAAAGAAAAGTATATCTTACTAATGGACATTGATGTCTTTCTGTTTATATTTTTAAATTAGTATTTTATAACTGTCAGTATCTCAGACGAATTTGACTAAATTAGCACTATTACATGTTATTTAGGTTAATAAGTTTAAAACCTTTGTCTCTATTAGTTAACAATAGCGCAAAGGGGAACTGTTTATGAGGAGAACTTTTCATCTATCAATCATACCCCTGAAATTTTTCAAAATAGTTTTAAAACATCCTGTGCAAAATGAACCAGAAAAGCAAAGAATGAGAAAGGATTTAAAGATTAAATGTATAATTTTTAGATAAAAACGTAGAAAAAATACACTTTGATTATTGCTCGAAAAATTCGGAGAGTAGCTTATATCCAATTTCTCAGATAGGTACACGTAAATAAAGATTCAAAAGTTTAAAGTTCAAAAGAGAAAAATGGAAAGGGGAAAGACGAAAAAGAGCAACGTTTAACGAAAGTAAATTGGCCAAGTTTAAATAATATTTTATATACTTACTTAATAATAATGGGTCTGAAATGCTTTTTTCTAATCTATTAAGCTCGAAGAATAAAATATATTTTTTAAAATAAATTTCCTGTATTTACAGAGAAATTCTAATCCTTTTGTATCAAAATGTTACACTTCTTCGACATTCAAAACATTAATCATGTGCTAAATTACCAATATTAAAATATCTCGAAAAGAGTTAATATTTGGAAGTTCAAAGAAATATAACTATCTTATTCAAAAATGAATGGGTGTCAAAATAGGTTAGTTGTAAATTATTGAGTGACAAAAAATTTTAAGCTGATTTCTTCTATTTAATATGATGAAAGTGGGGATATCTCGAGAACATACAAATCTAATAACATAGGGACCCAGATCAAGCAATAGATATGGATTTTTTATCCGACGAATGTGATTCCTATGCGGAAAATAATAATGCTGTGTTTCTACAGAAAAAAAAAATTAATAACTAGTCTAACACATCCAAAAACGAATTTATAGAGGATGACGACGATTCCATAAATATCCTAATTATATGCCATCAGAAGACGGCCGAGCTAAAAAAATGGGCTATTTTTTTGTTTAATTGTTCTTAAATTTGGTTAAACTTTGACTCTTTCTTGCAGTTCTCAAATTTAAAAATGCCACAAAAAAGAGCCATCCACAAATCTGTAACAGCAAACAGTGTGAGAACGATTCGTTAATACTTGAAGAAGTGATTGATAGAGCGGAGCACGGGAATGTTTTCCATTTTGCTAGACATATTTCTAAATCGCACTTAGAAGAAATTGACGTAGTTAACATATTATGTCATAAGGTTAATTTAAAAGAGAGATGATTGGCTTTATGAAACTTAAGGAAAAAGATAAGAAAAAATTTTTATTTAAGCATACCAAAATTTGTCCGTCTAATTGTGATGAGAAAAATAATAGAAGACAAACGTCCCAAAGCGACGGACAAACTACTTTGCTTCTACACCATTTTCTTAAACGTAATGATTTATTAAAATCAAAAATTTTCTTCAGAATGCGTGCAGACGACATAAAAGGCCGTCAGAGTAAAGGCAAAATTGATTTGGTAAGACAAAATATGCGAAGACTCGCATAACTCTTAGACTACAAGACTACAGAATCCTGATATTAAGAAACTTATAGATATTCTTCGCCCAAAGCAAGTTCAACTAATAATTTCTGGAGTTAATAAAATAAAAAAATATAACCCAGAAACAAATAATTATGAGTCACCAACGTTGGCCATAAATTTTGGGACACTTATGAGAAAATGTTGCGACTTAGCATATATTATTCTTGTTCAGATAGAAAACCCAAGCGATGAGAGAAAAGAACTTAAAATATTAAAAAGTCTTTTAGAATCCCAATGGTGTAATGAAGTTTCTGCTCAACATGTACCAATTTAAATCAAAATAAATGGAACAAGGAAGAACTTTTGCTGCTTACTAAAGACCTCAAGAAACTTAATATTTTTTTTGCAAACATCTGCAGAAGAATTATTTCACAAATTGAAATCAGGTGAATATGCCAAAAAATGTCAGTTGGAGAGACCTGCGAGTATAACAGCAACAAAACTTCGAAAGCATTTGGCCACCATT